>NC_035434.2:162972981-163148659 GCF_002127325.2 Helianthus annuus | reverse complement strand
AATAGGTTAATTATAAACCTTTGTTCCAGATTAGGAAGCCCGGTAAAAGCTACCAACACTTATCATTTGTGACTTATACTTGCTCAGGTAAATACATTTTGACTTATTTTCCCTATACGGGCTTGGGGTACGGTATTTAAAATACCGCTTGATCGGGCGCACAAGTCCTGCGCCTTATAGGTGTACAGTCTTGAATAGCTTGTGCGACTTCGTTTAAACAGTTTTGTCTTACTTAAAGGCTTTGGGGGGTTATTGACCGTGTCCCGGATATCCTTGGCATTATCTTACGAGATGGCCACGACCAGAGCACGGGGTGTAGGCGTACACCCGACGTGTATAACTCTTTAATGTGGTGTGTCATTTAATCTCTAGCCCGGACAGCAGATCCCGGGCCACCAGAGATATAAGTGCATGTAATTCGTTCACAAGTTTATATTATATAATTATCCCAAGTTAATAAAATATTTATGCCTTGTGCATTTAAATCAATTTTCAATCATTTTCAAAATGAGTCAGTCGATTTGTATTTACCAGTGTAAACTGACGTATTTTTCCCAAAAGGTTAAGTGCAGGTACTATACGAAAATAGGCTGGCTGTTTCCTAAGAGCGTCCACTATAGTCTCGCAAGCTTGGACGACAAACATCTGTTGAACTATTTTTATCTTATTTTATTTGATCCGCCTGTGGATCCATTTCAACTACTGTGATATTTATTATTACACTTTATTTAAAAGTTGAAATGTTTCTATTCTGCTTCCGCTGTGCATTATTATATTGTGTTGATTGTCTATGACGATGCCATCTACGTCACTGTACCCCACACCGGGCCCACCGGTGACACGTGGAAATCGGGGGTGTGACAGTAAACCAATGAGTGATATTATTGCTGTTATATTGAATTGCTATTATGTGACAAAATACTGATTGAGTAAGGTAAATGCAAATAAATATAAAACCTTAATACTGTAAGGTATAACAATATATTTGTATAAAAATGGAATGAATTCACTCAGCATTCCCGCTGACAAAACCTTTTTCAAACATGTTTCAGGTAATTATCATAAGGCTGGATACGGCACTGAAAGGCATCAAGAAATGGCTTATTAAAGAAATATTGTTTTATAAAATAAAATTTATCTTTATTAAAGCTACCATTTTAAAATAGGGAATTATCCCATCTATTTAAATCAAATCCGGTGTTTTCTAAACTCTGATATTTTTCCTAACTCACGGTCCTGATGAAAATTCCGCTGCAATGTTTTTTTTAAAAAAATAATCACCGGTACCACGGGACTGCTCACGGCACCCGATTCCGTCCAGGGTGGGTCGGGGGTCGTGACAGAAGGTGGTATCAGAGCTAAGCCACTACTTTGAGCCTACAAGTGTTGTGATAATAATATTTAAACTTAAATAAAAGAGTTAGGAGATTGCTATTAACTGGTAGCACATCTGATAACATGCAAAAGTTGAATAAGAAAAGATGCCTTCGTAAAAATTAAGCCACTTGTTTAAAGCTAATTAGGTGTTCTTTAATACCTAAACAATAAAGTTAGGAAACTAATACAAATTAACTTATGTGTTATACATGAATATGTATATCTCAATATGCACACATAATATCCTGGAGGTATTATTTTGTTTAATTATTCTGTGATATTAATAAGTGAAAATATTTGCAATCCAGATGTCGAATGAAGTATCACATAATCCAGAAGTTCATGCTAATAATGAAAATCCTTTGGATAAAAATGCTATAGAAAATCTAATAGCTCAAGGAATAGCTAATGCTTTACCTTTAATAATTAAAGCTGTTAAAAATCCCATAGAACCCACCAAAGCTATGAGCAGTAAGCATACCCGTGACGATAGTTTTAACCATAGTGTCCATAGTGATAATAATGATATTCCCAAAACCCCATTTCCTAAGAAGAAGAAAGCGATGACTCTCGGGTGTACCTACAAAGAATTTCTAGCCTGTAAACCAACCGAGTTCGCGGGCAGTAAAGGTGCCACGACTGCTCTACGATGGTTGGAAAAGACGGAAGCTGTTCTTACGATCAGCAAATGTGCTGAAGAAGATAAGGTGATGTATGCATCTAATCTCTTTAAGGAAGAAGCCTTAGAATGGTGGAATACAATTCTTCAGGCAAAAGGAAGGACCATGGCTTATGCCATAAACTGGGAAGAATTCAAGGAAGTAGTAGAAAGAAAATTTTGTCCTCCTTATGAAAAGGAACGAATAACTAACAAGTTCCTAAATCATAAAATGATAGATGTAAATTGTCGTGAATATACGACAACATTCTTCGAATATGCAAGAATGGTACCAACTCTGGCTTCGCCAGAACCCGTACTAATTTCTCGTTATATTTGGGGATTAGTTAGCGAAATCCGAGACATAGTTAAGGCCGTTAGACCACAGACTATTGAGGAAGCAGTTGAACTAGCTAACATGCTGACAGATGGACTAATCCGCACAAGAGAAGAAAACAAGAAGAAAGAGTTAGCCCAGAAAATTTCCCAAGAACTCAAGAAGAAAGAAACTGAACCGTCATTGGAGCAACCTATCTGCAGAAATAGTAACAAAACGCATTTAGGACGATGTCGTTTTAGGAACACACCTTACTGTGACTTCTGCAAAATGATTGGGCATATAGAGGAAGAATGTAGAAGGAAAACTAACATTTGTTACAATTGCGGGGAAACCGGACACATCAAACCATATTGCCCGAAACTAACCAAAGCATCTGACAATAAGGATAGAACAACAGACGGAGCTAAGAAGAACGCTCTAGCATACGCACTTACTACACAAGAAGTAGAGATGATTCCAGACGTAGTCACTGATATATATCTAAGTTAAATTATTATTTGACCCTAGTACAAATACAAGTTCATAAATAAATACATTCCGTCAAATATTTCCTCTATTTCAGATCCATAACAAACTTGTTTAGTTTTCACTTTCGTTGAATCATTTATTTGATCACTATCACCTTGTGGTGACGTTTTCACAAATTTGAAGCTTGTGCTAAAATCGTTGCACCTCTTACATACGGGTTTAATTATTCATTTATGTTGAATCCGTTTTGATTTATTCTATCAAAACAATCTTAACACAATTGTGTGCTAAGATAATGATACACAAATTCATTTCATATTTCCGTGTATCTATCGAGCGTTTCGTAATCCTTATTGCCTTATCATCTTCGATCGAAAAACTTTCTTCAATTATTTCAATTTCAATCCAAAAATCCTACCCATTTTGAAACATTCGGATTTACTTCATTTGATGGTGAAACTCGTTTCATTCACCACTACTATGACACCTTGTGGCGTCATAATAAATTTGTAGCTTGAACTATTTTCAATTTCACTCCTAATATACGAATTTTAATTTTTGGTTCATATTCTTAATCAGTCTTAATACAACTATGTGTTAAGATAAAAGTACACAAATTCGTATTAAATTCCAGTGTACTTCTTAAACGTTTCTTTCATTATTTATCAAAAATTTTAGAGTAATTCAATTGGTCTTTTTCATTATAAATTGAAACTCCTATTTTTGAATATCCAAGTTTTCTTCATTTAAAACTTTCAGTTGATTATACGGTGAAATTGTTCGAGCACCGTAATTATTGAAATTATTGAAATTATTCCAAGCCTTACGACACCTTGCGAAGTCGTAGCTTATCATAAACATACGAATCGTTCAAAACCCACGTATATCTTCCGTTTGACTCATCATTTGAAAATAGTCTTAATACAATTGTGTATTAAGACAATGATACACTAAACTTTATTGCATTCCAGTGTATCCTTGCAATGTCAACACACTGATTTTTCTCTTGATATGATTCGATAATTAACAATCATTTTCGTGCTATCATTTTATTCTGACCTTATTGATTCTGAGTCTTCTTCAGTTGCCAAACAAAGTAAGTTTCTTTTGAACATGAATTTTATTCTAAAAAGTCATTCACAAATATCTATTTGCTCATATATCTTTTGGCTTGAACCTAGTCCCATTTCGAAACCATATCATTTCCTCTCATTCGGTTATCATCAATTTCTTGAAATAATTCAGTTGAACCATTAAGTCCTATTTATGGGTATTCACAAAATTTGTATTCACTTCCGTGTCATTTGTTGACTAAATTATGACATAAATCTAACAGAAATATCATAACCCAAATCTCGAGGACGAGATTTTTATTAAGGTGGGGAGGATGTAACAACCCTCGACAAAACTATTATTTATTATATTATCTTATTCAATAGGAAAACCTAACTGAGACACCCAAGTAATTCTGCACAAACCCTGAAAGTTTCAGAAAAATCGGAATCAGGATCAGGGCCCCTAAAACTCAGGGGGGGTAATTCCTAGTTAGTATTATCTAAACTGTTTTCGATAGAAATCGAATTTTCTCGAACCGTCGACTCACCCAAGCTACTGAGACGCGTGGCTACCTCATATCAAAAGTGACCTCTCGCGCCACGCGCCAGGACCAGGTTTCCCTGTCGTGACACGCGAGGGAGACTATTTTTCAGCTATAAATAGGAGAGGTTGGGACTTGAAATTCTGCGTTTGAACGACGAAGAAATTCGTCTGAGGCACGGAGTTATGCTCTGTTTACCACAATTAACACACACAAACCTTGAATCGCTGCCGCAATCAGGGTAATAACTCGATCGCTATTACGATTCATTTCCGGGATCAATATGTCCAAAGAATGCCTAAGTGCCGCCCACATTGGGTTATGCTTTGTCGTTGTCGATAATTCGATAATGAGTTGAAGCATTGTACTTTGTCGTTGTCGATAATTCGATAATGAGTTGAAGTACTATACTTTGTCGTTTGTCGTTAATACGATAAATGAGTTGAAGTATTGCACTTTGTCATTCATTGTGAGAATTTGATCTCGTAAATTATCGTAACTGCTGTATTGATCATTAACCCAGAATTGTGTGCTTGTTATTAAACTTAGGATAAAAAGGCTAATCAATAGACTAGACTCTGCTTAAATTGAATCAGCAATACATCAAGGCTTATCTGTAGACTAAACTCTGCCCGTAGAAATCTGCACTGTGAGTTCATTTCTCTTTTCTCACCGTTTGTGAGTCCATACTCTTTTATCACAGTTTTATCACCTTTTTGTGAAACAATTATATTGCAAATTGCTTTCTAAAAATCCTAAATGGTTACCAGTTATACTTACAGTGATTAAGTTATTATATTTTATAAATAACTACTGGTATGGGAGGTATTATACATTATTTGATTCTCGTTACTATTACCCAGGAAGTTAGCATGACCACAATTATAACTAATATTATTCTTAAATTATTAGGTATAAATCTAAATGGTGCATGCCATAATAAAATAGTCAAGTATAATACTTTTAGTTAGGTTACTATACACTAATATTACAATTAGTGAATTAATATATTTTGGTAAGTTATAATAATTGACATGAAATGTCATTATTCTAGATTGCATGATTTGGTGCTAGAGATAATATATTTGACAAAGTAATAAGACATCATTATGTCCAAAGTCACTAGCTGAAAGAATGATCAGCAGTGATATGTCCAAAGACACTAGTTGAAAGAATGATCAACAGTGTTATAATTAGAATCACTAGTTGAAAGAATGATCAACAGTGATAATGACCAGAAGCACTAGTTGAAAGAATGATCAACAGTGCCATGAATAGAATCGCTAGTTGAAAGAATGATCAACAGCGATATGACCAAAGACCCTAGTTGAAAGAATGATCAACAGTGCCATGAATAGAATCGTTAGTTGAAAGAATGATCAACAGCGATATGACCAAAGACCCTAGTTGAAAGAATGATCAACAGTGATAATGTCCAGGAACACTAGTTGAAAGAATGATCAACAGTGTTATGAACAAGTGATATGGTCAGAGTCACTAGTTGAAAGAATGATCAACAGTGATATGACGCAGTCAAAGGAATTGCCTAATGATAGATAAATTAAATAACAGTAAAGTATAGTTATTTGATTAATTCACTATTGGATGAAAGTAAACCAATGAGTGATATTATTGCTGTTATGTGACAAAATACTGATTGAGTAAGGTAAATGCAAATAAATATAAAACCTTAATACTGTAAGGTATAACAATATATTTGTATAAAAATGGAATGAATTCACTCAGCATTCCCGCTGACAAAACCTTTTTCAAACATGTTTCAGGTAATTATCATAAGGCTGGATACGGCACTGAAAGGCATCAAGAAATGGCTTATTAAAGAAATATTGTTTTATAAAATAAAATTTATCTTTATTAAAGCTACCATTTTAAAATAGGGAATTATCCCATCTATTTAAATCAAATCCGGTGTTTTCTAAACTCTGATATTTTTCCTAACTCACGGTCCTGATGAAAATTCCGCTGCAATGTTTTTTTTAAAAAAAATAATCACCGGTACCACGGGACTGCTCACGGCACCCGATTCCGTCCAGGGTGGGTCGGGGGTCGTGACAATGGGCGTACATAGCATAAGTGTATTGTAAAGTGATGTACTAAGTATGCACACAATGGGCATACATAGCATAAAATGTAATGTAATCATGTACTATAAATGTACTAATAAACATAGCAAGTATATGAAGTGAAAACAGGAGAGCATGAAAGTAACAAGTAGGCACATGTGTTTCACCCCAAAACAGTTTGGAAAACAGTAACAGAGGGGTCTATGTACTCACCTGAGATTGCTTTGAAGTTTTTGTGTAACAACCAAATAATGCTAGAGATCACGGATATCAAACGGCTCCTAAATATAGGTAACTATGTTAATATACCGGACCTAAATCGGAGGATTGGGTAGGATGCGGGTTCGTAAACCAAACGAGTATGGAGACTCGTGTAATATGGTTTAACAAAGCCCACATACTATAGTGAAACTTAAGCTAAGTGCTTACGACCCATTACGACCCGTTTTGGTAGCTTATGCTACCTTAACGTGTCGTTTGCGTAAAACGCGCTTGGAACGCCTAACGTTGTGACCATAAGGTATAACCTCGGAAGGTTATTCCCTATACAATTATGGTCACCTAATGTGTTTGGTCGGATCCTAAAGATCGACCAAATGGGTCGGGTTCGAAAGTATAAGCGATTGTTTAGATCGCTTTCCTTACGACCCTATATAAGCACTATACTAAAAGTGACGAGCTAAGCATGTTAGAACATGCTTAACTAAGTTTAGAAAACAGGTTTGGTATCAAAACAAACAGTTTTGATACCCACGAGTAGTTTGGTTACAAAATACACGAGAATGCGCATTTTGGCCGAAACTACGACTCGTCAGTGAGCCTAGATAACGTGGTGATCAGTAGGTGTAGTCACTAGGGACTATAACCATCGTGATCACGCTCACGTTATGAAGTTCAAACGAACTTCGTGTTGACCATAGGCTGGTCAACACAGAAAGTCAAACATAGTTTCACTTTAGGACTCGAAAAGCGAATAAAAGAACGAAAGAGCACTTACGAAGGGTCCCCGAAAGCTAATCTCGATCCAGGAGCTCAGGTATGAAGCAAAGGCTTCAACTTAGAGCTTTAGATCAGATTTTGTGGGTTTTACACCAAATGGGGGGGGGTATTTATAGGAAAAGCAAGACCGTTAGGATTGTTTCTTGAATATCGTGCCTTGATCTCATTCGTACACTTGTCAAGATGTTGTGGTATCAAAATGTGACCTTAACCCCAGAGATTGTGAAGAGGCATTGCCCCTTGGATGCTTGAAAGGCCAAATTTTGCAAGAAAAACGAGTTTCTGCATCTGCAGGGCTGACGCGGCCCGCGTGAGAGTTGCTCCTAGGCTTACGCGGGTCGCCTGGAGGTGCAGTTCAGAAAACAAGTTTCATAAATGACAGTTTAGGTCCCCTGTTGTGGTTTAGGGCCATTTCCGACATGTTTAAGGCCCGTTAAGCCATCTTTAAGGCCCTAAAATGATGCTTAAACATTGAGGACATGAAACATGCTCAAAAATATGCCGGATGTTGGTTCGTTTGGTCGTACGATCGCGATGTTCGCTTAATTACGACGGAATGCGCATAAGCGCGAAAAACGATCCAAAATGGATTTTTCTCATGCCAAACACTAAGGCATAATATTAGGATGCTTACATAAATTTTTGGATGTCCGGATGTATTCAGAACGTAAGTTATGCGCGAAAGTGCAAACTTATGCACTTTTTGACACTTTTAGTCCCTGAATGATCCAAAAGTTTATTTTAGCACACCGAACACCTCAAAGCCTATTTCTAAGCTATGGAGAGGATATTTATGGCATGCTTAACTTATGGGCATGTTCCGGAATGTCTGTTTTAGTACGAATCGGCATACTTTCGCAGTTTGTCAAGTTTAGTCCCTGTAAGCGAATTAACTTGTTTTTGCCATACCAAAGCCTTCAAAACTTATTTCTAACTTATGTAAAGGTTATTTAAGGTATGTTAAGTATATTTTGGTGTTCCGGAGTATTTGTCGCATTCAAACTGAGTACGTTTACGCACCAGTTTGCGTATAATTCTCCAGAAAGCGATATAAAGTTTGAAATTGAACAAGAATTGATATGTGCAAAAGATACACATATTTATACAAGATCCCAAGTATGAAATACAATATTTCATCGGCTTGGTATTTATTTGATGGTCGCGGTGACACAGGTGTCACATCATGTAAAACAAAAGAACATCAAACTAAAGTTACATAATCATCAAAAACACGTCAAACATTGTTACAAACATAATTAAAACGTCTCCCTACGGGTTTTTATTTTTTGAAATCTATCCAAAACATCATCTAAAGCTACTTTCTTAAGCAACTCAAATTTCTCTATATAACATATACAATTATCACTTAACGTCTCTACTCATAGTTCCGATCACAAACAAATTGATCCATAAGTTCAGCGCTTCATGACATAATGTTTCAATTTTAATATTCAACTATCCAAGCCCCAGAAATCGTGTGTAATCACCCTAAAAATCATCTAAACAACCTAATCACCCTAAAAATCATATAAACAACCATAAACAACGTCAAAACACAAGAAATTTCAAACGTATTTAAGAATTTTATTACTTTTTTTCTCCTATAACATCAACTAAAATCATCAAAAAAAAAAACATAAAAACTTACCCCTTTATCGAATTCCGGTTGGTTTGGTGTCGGACGACGGCGGTGGTCCTCGGCTGTTGATGACGTGTTGTTGTGGCTGATGATGTGTCCGCTGATCGCTGGCAGGAGACGACGCAAGAGAGACAGGGCGGGAGGAATTCTAATGGACAATTGGGCTTATTTTAATTATTATAGTTTGAACTTAGGTTGGGTTTGGTTAATGGGCTAGGAATTAGTGAGCTAGTTATGTTTAATAAAATAGTGGGTTAAGGTATTGAGTATTTGGGTTAAGTTAGGTAGTATAAATTTATATAATTTAGGTAGTTTTTTAAAAAAAATCAGAGTTTACTAAAAAAAGTTTTAAATATAAATTGATAATATTTTTTACCTAAGCTGTGTGGACGAAAAAATCCAAAGGGTACGGACGGGATTTTTGACGAAAAAGCATTAATTTTTTTCCCGGGGGTGCGCCCGCCCACCTTGGGCTGGGGTGGGTCCGCCCCTGCTAGGGGTAGAGGTGAACAAACCGGGTTTTTTTAATACTCGGGTTCGGGTACAAACCAAGGTACGGGTACGACCGTGTTTTGAATTTTCGGCTATTGCCAATACCCGGGTCGTGTTCGGGTCCGGCTATTAGCTAGGAAATCCATATCTTGTGTACCTGGGTTCGGGTAGGATTCGGGTTTTCTATACCCGGGTATTAGAATACCCTATTTTCGAGTTCGGGTATGAGAAAAAAAAAACCGGGCTGGTAATAAAAAACCCGGATAAATATACACATTAACTTTGTAGTTTTTTGTTTCGAAGTTATGTGGCTTAGTTTCTAATGTTGTGTATGTTAAAGAGGTAAGTAATTAACGAGTTAATGACTTCCAATCACTATGGACCGTAGATTCCTTTTACCCTTCTCTTGTTTTTTCCATTTGAGTAAATTACAAAAATTGTCCATTATGTTTTTATCGGATTACAAAGCGCGTATCCTTTATCTTAACAAATAGAGTAAACCTACTTTATGCTTGCAAGCGGCAAGCCTTTGCACATCCTTTTCTGTTAAATTTTTACTCTCCCTTTTATCCCTTTCAACCATTTTCATATTTGAATGCTTTTTTATTTTAACAGTTCAACACCCTATTGTCACGCCCCGCAAAATTTCAGCTCAAAATTTCAGCATTCCAGAAGTTTCCGGAACTCTAAGGAAGCGTCTAGGACTGCCCGGAAGTCTCCGAAACAGCCTAGACAATACTTGAACGTTTTGGCACACTTAGAGGGTCCTAGATCAGCCTTCAAAGTTCTCGGAACAGTCTAGAATGGGATACATAATACTGCCATAAAAATCAGCCAAGGAACATTCTAGAATCCCAACAAATATCATGATATTTATGTAGGAAATATCTACGTATTAAGGCTAGATCTTTGTAAAGGAATGATCTAGTTTTGGAACTATCTAGATTATGTACAAGTAGTATAAATAGGAGTGTTAGGCATCATTTGAGATCACCCCACATAACCCCTCATAACTCATTCATAACCTAACTTCTTGTAAACACTCTGTACTTGTAACTTTGTTCAAGTAATACATAACCATCTTTGTTGTAGTATCACACTACAGAATCATACTTGTGATTTTCACAAACAAAGACTTCCGCTGCTATACATAACAAAACACATCCAAAAGGCTGAACTTAGAAGTATTCTAAGTGCCGCACGAGAGTTCAAGAATAACTCCGTGACAAGTGGTATCAGAGCCACGTCGATTCATCGGGATGGCGAACAAGAAAAGCAAGAATGGAGCAACGAAGAAGAAAATCGTCTCTAGTAAAGAAGAGACACAGAGTCACAACCAGAATCAACAAGAAGTTGAAAGTGTGTCTATGGATTTGGCCGGATCCTTAGACAAACTGAAGACTAATGTCGAAGCATCAGTCACACAACTTGGAACTCTTGTCCATCGTTCCTTGGAAAAGCTAGACACTTTGGGAACATTGCGAGATGAGTTAAAAGGACTCAAAGAAGACTTCAAAACCGCTATCGACGTCATATGCCTCGAGATGCAAGCCATGATCCAGGAGGAAATCGCAAGGCTGCGGAGTGAGGTAGACGCCAAGATCCAAAACTTTCACAAAAAAATTTGTTGAGTTAGAAGCAAAATTGATCGACACCAACAAGGCACATCCAGAAGCATGTCTGGGGTCCATGCAAGTAAGTCATCTTAATACTTTAAACACACAAGAAACTCCCAAAATACGGGAAAAACATAACATTAAAAAGCTCCCGAACAAGGGAAAGAATAGATCTACAACCACACAACCAGAACAGAAGTCAGAAGAAGGACTTTAACTCGTCAACATGGTGGTAAACGGGAGACCCGTTAAGGCACTAGTTGACACAGGAGCAAGCCATAACTTCGTCTCAATAGATGAAGCAATAAGACTCGGTGTCCGAGTCACAAAACAAGACGCAATGATAAAGACCACAAATAACGTCCAGCCAATACTTGGGATGGCATACGGCGTCAAAATCACAATTGGCAAATGGAAAGGTAAGATCGACCTTTCCGTGGTGCCAATGAAAGACCATAACTTTGTGCTTGGCCAGGATTTCTTTGAAAAGGAACAGGCGTTTCTCATTCCGTTCACAAACAAATTTTGCATCATAGACGGAAACCAAGTTCACACATTGAAGACAGAGGCGGACACTGGCCGTCAAGGTATGTCAATAACATCAATACAAATGGAGGTTGGTTCAACGACAAGATCAACCACACATTCATCACAACGAGGCATAACCCGAAATCGCAACGAGGACATTGCGAATTTAGGTGGGGGAGGATGTCACGCCCCGCAAAATTTCAGCTCAAAATTTCAGCATTCCAGAAGTTTCCGGAACTCTAAGGAAGCGTCTAGGACTGCCCGGAAGTCTCCGAAACAGCCTAGACAATACTTGAACGTTTTGGCACACTTAGAGGGTCCTAGATCAGCCTTCAAAGTTCTCGGAACAGTCTAGAATGGGCTACATAATACTGCCATAAAAATCAGCCAAGGAACATTCTAGAATCCCAACAAATATCATGATATTTATGTAGGAAATATCTACGTATTAAGGCTAGATCTTTGTAAAGGAATGATCTAGTTTTGGAACTATCTAGATTATGTACAAGTAGTATAAATAGGAGTGTTAGGCATCATTTGAGATCACCCCACATAACCCCTCATAACTCATTCATAACCTAACTTCTTGTAAACACTCTGTACTTGTAACTTTGTTCAAGTAATACATAACCATCTTTGTTGTAGTATCACACTACAGAATCATACTTGTGATTTTCACAAACAAAGACTTCCGCTGCTATACATAACAAAACACATCCAAAAGGCTGAACTTAGAAGTATTCTAAGTGCCGCACGAGAGTTCAAGAATAACTCCGTGACACTATGCTTGCTTGGATTGGGAACCATGGCCACCACTGCTTCTTCCCTCTTTTCTCTGCCTACAACAACTCCTAAACCTCACAAAACAACAACTCTTTTTTCATGCCCTAATTTCCTTAAACCGAAATTCACCCTCAAATTCCCCAGGTATATCTTCTTTTTTACTTATCATTTTCTAGGGTTTGCTGTTTTCGTGCATACAATTCTCTAATTAAGTGTTGGTGGGTTTTGATTTGCAGATTGGGGGTTTCTTGTTCAAAAGAAAAGAAAAGGGGTCAAAAAAGGTGTCCCCTTTTGTGATTTCTTGCTTGGTTGATGATAATTTGAATGCAGAAGGGTCTTTTGGTGATGCTGAATCAAACCCTGTAAGTATTTCTCTTTTAATTGTTGTTTTTGTTATGAAAGTTTGTAACTTTGTCAAAATTGTTGATGAATTCATAGTGTTTTTCTGTTTAGAATGTAGGGAAGGGTTTTTTTTTTTTTTTACACGTTACTAATGTATTAGTTTGGTTATTCTTGAAAATTGAATGAACCCAAAGTGAGGAAAGATTATGAAACACCATCTGATTTCAGTCATGATATTATCAGTGAGGAATATTTTTGAGATAAGGAATGCTTGTGAATTCGATGACTGATTGAATAATCGAACGAATAAGTATATCAATTATTGCGTGATTATTTGACAAAGTGTTTGTTTTGATGAGTAGAATTGTGTAATCACGAGAAGTGTAATTCCATGGAATTAGATGCTTTAATTTCCATTTGCCAATTTTAAAAATAATTTGTGATTATATCCAAAATTCTTCTTTGGAGGAACTAAGAGACATTGAAATTAACATCCAAACAAGCTAAAAAGATTAAACAAAGAAGACGTCTTTATGTACTTTTTTTCTTTTATTGTTTGGTCGCATGAGTTTTCTAGTAACAGGTTCTCATGGTCACCTAAACACGAACTGCTTAACTAAAGATGTTCTTTCTTTGACCATGAAAATATTTAGGAATATTTCCGAGATCATGGAATGCTTGTGAGTTTGATATCTGATTGAAGAATCAAACGAATAAGTATATCAATATATTTAAACAACAAAAGAAAGAGAAACAAACAATATGTCTTTATCTGCATTTTTCTTTTATTTGTCGAATTCAATATGTTTTAACTATAACCTTTAAGTGGGTCGAATCCAGTTTCCACTTGTTTTTTCTACCTATAACCCTCTTGAACTGTATTAGTGCGGTTCTCACGGTCACCCATACAAGATATGTTTAACTAAAGTTGTTTCTTTGACGATGGAAATATATAGAGAGCAACTATTGACCTCAAACTCCCGAGAAGAAGCTTGTTAGTGCAATTTACGTGCAATGCTTGTGGCGTAAGATCACAAAAGCTCATAAACCGACTAGCTTATGAAAAAGGGATGGTTTTTGTTCAGGTATTTTTTTATATTTCACACTTGTGGCGTGTTATTATGTGCACAGGTTTTACGTTTATTTATGAGGATTTTCATTGAATTATTTTTACGTTTTTATCCAGTGTACTGGATGTGAACAGTATCACAAACTTGTTGACAATCTAAATCTTGTGGTGGAGTACGACTTTCGGGAGGAAATCAATGCGAGTCCGGATGCAGATCAAGTTTGATTCGTCGTTCTACTCTGTTTTGTAAATTTGTTCTTTATCTGACAGTTAATATACATTTATAAGCCTTCTTTAACCTATAAGTTATAACGTTTGTTCTCCATCGAGTATTTCTAACCCAATTAATCAACGGGTTGTATTCAGGTTGATTTGTTTAGTTAAACATGTTGAGCTATCAACATGTTTAAAGTTAAAATAATAACTATGAAATTTATATTATATAAGGTCAAAGCGTCAACTAGTTTATGACCCGTAACCCATCTAATAGTGGTCTGAATAGTGGAACGTGTATGTCTAAAGTGCAGAAGACAGTTAACATGGGTTCTAATAGTGGCGCTACGAAAAAAAAGGCAAGAAGGAGAAAACTGTAAAGCCGTCTATGAAGCAACTTATTGAAGGTAAAGAAGTCGGTGTATATCGAAGAAGGATTTGGTTGTTATTGAGAAGCTAAAAGCTGTTGGTACTTGTGTTTTGGGGTCTGTTCAGTTGAATAAGAATGTAGTGTTGAATACTAAGATTTTGAGGGATTGGAATGCGGGTCGAAATAAATTCTTTTCTGAACAGTGGGACTTAAAAAGAGCTGCTAATGACCGGTTGGATAACCTCAATTTTACACAACAGAACTAGGCCTAGCAAACGACTCGAGTCGGGCGGGTTTGGGTTGCGGCTCAAATCAAAACGGGTTGATTTAATAAAGGGTTATTTTGGTTTGGGTCGGGACGAATCCGGTTTGGGACAGGTTTCGGGTCAGAAAGGGTTGCTTTTAAAAATAGTTATTTTGAAATCACTGTACAAATTATAAGTTCCGACTTTCCGGTTTTCAGCACCAGGTACGCGTGATCATGCCTCAGTTTATGTTTGTTTAAATGCCGGTTACATGTATCAGGATTCAGCAGCAGCAGCAGCAGCGGCAGCGGCAGCCGCGGCCGCGGCGGCGGCGGCAGCAGCTGCAGCAGCAGCTTATCAAAAGTAGAATGACGAGTCACAAAGATTTGATTTATAAACAAAACATCATGCCGAAGACATCATGCAATTTCGCAGCAGCAGCAGCTTATCAAAAGCAGAATGACGAGTCACAAAGATTTGATTTATAAACAAAACATCATGCCGAAGACATCATGCAATTTCGTGACCAACTTTGAATTATGATGGTGTGGGATGGGAAGACATGACGGTTGAGGTGGAGATGCTGGTTCAGCTTCCGGTTTCTTGTCTTTCTTTTTTCTCCGTAACTGGAAAAACTGTTGCATTACATCCGCACATTCGGACGATAATACCCCTCTTCTTATTATCATATTTGGGTGAAACGGGTGCACAGGGGCGGGCGGTTTATCCAACCCGGATCCACTTCCACCCACATCAGGAAAAAGTCTACAAGATTAAAAGTAAACAACTCGAATCAAAATGGCAATTTATACGAATCAAACCCGGTTATTGTGGTTTTTTTTTTGTTTTTGAAATATATAAAGTCAAATAGTCAATACCTGATCCAGCTGCCATCAGCTCCAAGTAGCTTATTTGGAGCGCCCCATACAATTGTGTCGATCCGGGCTTTAAGGATGGCTCTAGCACACATAGGGCATGGTTCAAGCGTAACATAAAGTGTCGTACCCTACAATTAAAACAAGACAAAGATAAAAAAACACAAAAATAAATGTTGGGTCTTAAAAAACATTTCATAATACCCTATAGAGTAAAATACCATTTTCCTCCCTGAGGTTTGGCCAGTTTTGTGATTTTTGTTCAAAGGTTTGTTTTTCAGCGTCTGGATCCAAAAGGTTTGAAATCTTGCCATTTTCATCCAGCTCGTTAACCCCATCCAGTTTTCTCCGTTAAGTCAATGGCATTTCCGTCTATTTTGTTAACTTAAAGGGCAATTTGGTCTTTTTCACTTGATGTAAAAAGACCGAATACCCCTGAAAAAGACCAAATTGCCCTTTAAGTTAACAAAAAAGACGGGAATACACCGGACTTAATGGAGAAAAATGAATGGAGTTAATGAGCCAGATGAAAGTGGCAAGATTTCAAACCTTTTGGATCAGATGCCGAAAAACAAACCTTTGGATGAAAGTTGCAAAACTGGCCAAACCTCAGGGACAAAAATGGCATCTTTTACTCTACCTTATAAGACAACAAAAGGGCAAACTACAAAAAAATGCACATTACAACAACAACAACAACCATACCCAGTAAATCCCACAAATAGCAAAGCTACTTATAGGGTCTGGGGAGGGTGGGATGTAGACAGACCTTGCCTCTATCCCTAGGGATAGAGAGGCTGCTTCCAGAGAGACCCTCAGCTCCAAAACGAACCACATGCCAATACCAAGTCAAAGAATATAGAATATAGAAAAAGAAAAAGAAGCCACCAATAGCAAGACCAATACCAAGAAAGTGATAAGAGTGACACAATACAATGTAAATCAAGTATAATAGCACACAACATCATTTGGGCATAACACAAGGAGACAATCACCGGTAAAGTCACTTAAGGGATAAGAAAACCTACGTCCCTAAAATACACCTAAGACCTTACTGTAATACCCTATAGAGGTCCTGAACCCTAATCCTACGCCTCCCCGAAGTCCTATCTTGGACCATGTCCTCAGAAAGATGTAACTCTAGTAAATCATGCCTAATCTGCTCATCCCATGTCAGTTTGGGTCTGCCTCTTCCTCTCCTCCCCTCCACAGTAAGAGTTTCCACTACTCTAACTGGTGCCGTCGTTTGCCTCCGCTTCACATGCCCAAACCATCTCAACCTCCCCTCCTTAATCTTATCCGATATACTAGCCACTCCTAATCTCTCCCTAAAAACCTCATTTCTTATCCGATCTAACCTCGTGTGTCCGCACATCCACCTCAGCATCCTCATCTCTGCTACCTCCATTTTGCGTGCTTGTGTCTTCTTGATAGCCCAACAGTCTGTCCCATATAGTATAGCGGGCCTAACTGCTACCCTGTAAAATTTCCCCTTTAGTTTAGTTGGGAACCTCCTATCGCACAATACTCCACTGGCTGCCCTCCATCTACACCAGCCCGCCTGTATGCGATGGGTTACATCACTATCTATGTCACCATCTCTTTGTACAAACGACCCCAAATACTTAAATTTAGTTACCTGCGGGACCAATTGATCCTTAATTGTGATTTGGGTGTCATCGTCATCGGCTGAACCACTGAAATCGCAGTGTAAATACTCAGTCTTTGATCGACTAATCCTTAGGCCCTTTCCCTCTAGAGCTACACGCCACTCCTCTACCCTCGCGTTCAGGCACTGTTTAGTCTCCGAAATCAAGACAATATCGTCTGCAAAAAGCATGCACCACGGAACTGTCTCCTGAATCAACTTGGACAACTCAACCAAGACAACCGCAAAAAGAAAAGGGCTCAACGCAGACCCTTGGTGTAGTCCTACCTCCACAGGAAAGAAGTTTGTATCCCCTACAGGTGACCGAACACTAGTTTCTGTTCTATCGTATGTATCCTTAATTATGTCTATATACTTCCTGGGTAGCCCTCGATCCTCCAAACTATCCCAAATCAGTTGTCGTGGGACACTGTCATATGCCTTTTCAAGGTCGATAAACACCATATGTAAATCTTGCTTCTTCGATCTATAAACACCATATCTTTCTCTAATAACCATAATATATACGAATACTAACGATGATGATTGGCATATTCTTACCTCTTACGTATGATCAGCATATATACATATAGATTGTATGAGAGAAAAAGAGATTTGTGACATAAAGTAAATATTCACTCATTATTTTTGTCTTCTTGTTCTTTTTAACCAAAAACAATCCACGTTTTTCTGCAAAATGAGTAGAAGTTTGTAACTTTATTTACCAAGCACACGATGCTTTGTTCTGATCAATAACTTTGTTAAAAAGTAATGATATATGTGTCACTTTGTTCTTTCATATCCATGGTTGTCTAAATAAAAAGTTTGTGGATCAAAACTCGCTCAAAATCGGCTCGTCTATGAATGATCCGGTTAGAATTTGTAAACGAGTTGAGCTCGAACCAAAGTAAAGTCTTTTGTTGGCTCATTCAGGTTCAGCTGACATAATAAGGTCCATGAATCTACCTCCCAAATATTAACTTTTAATATTAAATATAATTTTCAATTTAAACAAGTTAAATTCTAGTTTTTTACGAGTCGACCTTCAGTAAGGTAGCTCTATTCATATCAAACTAAGGGAATATCAATGATGGAATATTTAAAGACATGATATAAAGGTTGTCCATCTTTGATTCCAACAAGCTCACAAACTCTATATGTGTCTATTATATTGATGGAGTCTGTTGTACACTATATATCGAGTATATTATGATGTTCTCTAAATATTGATTTTGCAAAATCCTAGAAGTTGCATAAGAATTTAACCCTTTTCGTGTGCTTGAAAATCGATTAAACTAATATGATGCTATATATTGCATTCATATCTTATATTTCATATTTGACATTGTGTAGAAGTAACCAAGTTTTTCTAGTTAAATGGACCTCAAAAGTTATATAACTTGTAAACATAGTTTTTCGTGTGTTTGAAATTTGACTAAACTAAATGGTGGGTTTAACCAATAAATCCAAGCACAACCAATATAATTATTTGACACCAATCATAACGCATAACACAGACAAACCTAAATATAACTGTGTAGTCTAAACATAGCTCGTATTAATCATTGACTAGTTGTAAATGAGTTGATGGGTTATAAACAGATTCCTAGGTTGTAATTGGGTTGACATATATAACCCTAGCGATCTCACGCACCCGTGTCGATCCAAAAGTATACAATTACTTTTAATTATTATGTTCTTTATTTTTTATAGATCATCGCCTAGGGGCTGTTCGGTACATGAAGGTGGAGGGAGAGGCTACAATAGGAGTTGGAGGCTGACTAGACGACGATGTGAATATTTCAAGCAACCATGGAAGAATAGGTACGCCAACAACAGTCAAGATCAACACCACTGTTAGGACCGACACCACGACCTCCACCACGACTCTCCCCTACTTAGCTAGATGTTCTTTTATATATATCTTTCCTTTAATAATAACAATAATAAATAATATTAATTCATATAGCTTGTAGGTTTACTACTACTAGCAAGAACACATTTATATAAAATAAAGCTATTTGTACTACATTATGTGATATACAATTATAGCTGAAGGAACATTACAATTCTAAGTGACAATATCTGAAATCATGGGTACAAATCTCTGTTTTTCCTGCTGGCCTATTGTAAAAGAAGGTAAGAGGATGAAAATCATGGGGGTGAGTAGGATAGCACTTTTTCATAATGCATAAACCATTATACAATGGCTTTATGATATCAATTTGTGTCTCTCTTGGTACAATTTCTACAAGCTTATGAATAAAAGATTTGTGTAGTCAATTCAGATATCAATCTATCAGTATCAATGTATCTGATTCAAAATGAACTTGTTCACATGCAAAAGGTTGTATGTTGATGTGATAATAGATAAAGATTCGCGCAAACACATGGCACATGGACACATGAACAAAGAGTCTCTTCATGTTAGTTCTATGCCCGCAAAAGCCAAACAGTTTATGGTATCTTCATCAACTGTCATTATTCTTCTGGAACCATGAGAAAGATAGGAAAATAAAACAAGAAAAACGTTACATAGAAGGGAGACACTAGGAGAGAGCTTGGAAAGAACGGATAACTACCAATAACTTTATTTCAGTACCCACAATCCTCACTGCTAAAAACTTTTGGGTTTAGCTTGGCAAGAGCCCACGCTTTGTTAGTCAGCTTATGACATTTACACTAAGACACCAGTGAGTTTAGGGTGTTTCTCTTGGTTAGCTTGGTCTAGTCAATGCAAATCTTATGTAAATTGAGTCTCTATATATGCTAAGAGTAGCCACGGTGCGGTGCTTTTCGCTCATCCATTGGCATCCCAGTCAGGGCCGGCCCGGAGAATTCGGTTACCCTCTTCGAGCTTCGAAAAACGTGCCCTTAGTCCTTAACGAAATAGGGTATTGAGCTCACTAAAAGTCTAAACCTAATGCCAATGGGCTAATAACTAATCTAAACCATAACAATAGTTTGTAAGTGGACCTATGTTGGTGTTTGTACGTGTGTATACCCTATTAAAAGATATTTAACATATATAAATTGTGTTTTTTTTCATAAAAAATGTGCCCTTCGACATATCAGAGCCCTGGCCGGTGGTCCTCCCTGCCACCCCAGGGCTGGCCATGATCCCAGTGGACAACACGTCCAATTCGTTTCAAGTCAGTAGATCCGGGCCTCAGTTAGACTTCTTGTGCCCCCCCCCCCCACACACACACACACTGTGTGTAATATATTATTTTTAATGGGGTTTGTGGAGTTTTGTGAAAAAATTTATAATTTTTAGGAAAGTTTGTAAATATGATGTGGTGGTGAGATGCCGGTTTGTATAGAGGTTTGCGGGGTGCACATTGTAGATGCTTTAATGGATAAACATTCTTGATCAAATATTGGCACGTAATACTAGAAGTACGGGTTCCTTATAAACAGTGGCGGAACTAGAAGAAAAATTCAGGGGTATCCTATTTTTTTTTATCTAGGGCCATTCTCGAGAATTCAAAAGCCCGGTGCGGCTTGTAAAAATGGGCCCTTTTTTTAACTTAGGGTCATCTCTGAGAATTCGAGAGTACTTAAGGGACCTGCGCGGCTAGTCCTTGAGACCATATATAACTGAAATTACGTATTAATTAGGTATAGATACATGTGTTTCGAAACTATTTTTGAAAGTAAAATTGTTAATCAACTCTACATATTCCATACTTATCATAGAGCTATAGATCGAAAACTATTTAATTATATAATCCAAATATAATTTATTTTTTATTCTAAAGAATACGTTGATTATATTTTTTATTAATGGATGTACGAAATGCACACTAGAAGGTTATCAATTTTTTTATAAAGCTTTAATAGTTAGAAGTTTTATAAATAATATTTAGGTTGTAATAAAAAAATCTTCAAAACCAAATAGAAAAAACGAAAATTATAACAGGGGCGGACTTACGTGAGGATCAGTGAGGAACCAAGCATAAGATTTATAACATTGTTGCTACTGAACTTCACTTTTGAAGATCATTGTAGGTCCCTCTCGGAGGATCGAGAACAAACCTAAACCTTGTTATACTAACTCACTAGCAAGTCCGGAATCCAAGCTAGCAAGCAAACCGGGATGATGCAAGAACAAACACAAGAACACACAAGACTCAACGATTAACACCACTCGTATTAATGCGTATGAAAGGTTCCGGTTACAAGCACAATGTTTACAATCAGTTTGCAAACTCTCAAAGTGTGTGTGTGTGTGTTTCGGACAGAATGCTCTCAACTCTCTAACTTTCTGTCTGTGTGCATCTCTCTTCACTCAACACACTGCATGGGTATTTATACCCAGCTCATGTTGTCTATTCCGAAGGATCCGATAGATGGTCCGAAGGATCATCTATCGAGTACATTTCATTCGAAGGATGAGCAGGAACCTCGAAGGATGATCCTTCGAGGTCTAACAGTCGAACCATATCTTTCGAGCATCTCGAAGGATCAACAGTATCCTTCGAGGCTATCCTTCGATACAGACAAACATATTACAGCTTATTGGCCAAGTCAAACTAGGAGGATAGTTGACTTGGTCAACTTACAGACTAACTTAGGACATCGTTTATATACAGACCGAATACAGACAAAGTACAGACACAAGTACACCAACAAACTCCCCCTTGGCTGTAGCTTTGTCTTTATCTTCTATAGCTGTAGACTCGTCTCGAACTTCGACGGTCTTTGGTCTTCGAGTTCTCAAAACTCTGATGTCCTTTCAAGTCTTCAATGTCGGAGGATCTTCAAAGTCTTCACGTCTTGAAAGCAGAGAGTGTATCAACAAACTACCCGTATCATGTAGAAAGTGTGTTGACAGACTCCCCCTTAACATAAGCTCCCCCTTGAGTTATGCTCGTGAAATACTTTAACTTTATGAAGTGAGATCCTTGAGGTGTTGATGATGGCCAGCGGCAACTCGATCAACTTCATCACTTGAGTGCCTTTACGTCGTGTCTTCATCCCGAAGCTTGTCATCGACCATGTTCTCCTAGCCTTTAGAATCTGCACATGCAAGAAATCTAAACGCGTAATGAGAACAACTGCTTGGAATATAGTTAATCATAAACAAATGACACACTCATGACCATGTCACAATCAAACACCGTCCGACAGTTTGAAAGTTTAATAAATTCAACAATTTCAACCTATACTTTCAAAAACTTGCAAATTTCGACCATTTATGAAGATTTAGTCAATTCGGTTTTCGTTCAGGTTTCAGGCAACGAAGACTAGAGTTCCAACATCGTACGATCGAAAATAAGGAAGAAATAAAATCTTTTTGGCTTTTATAAAATTTATATTAAAACACACCTAAAATCTTTTTGGGATTTTTGAATATTTTGCAAGCAAAGACTGAAAGCAGTAAATAAATATATACAAACATTCTTTTTGCGAGTTTCGAGGGTAAGAGAATCACATCAGTGTACGGTCATGCCAGAACACTCTTGTTGTTCAGTTAGTAAACATTAAGATAAGCATCCTATAACAATTATCAGTATTGTTGTCCCCTTAAGCTCAACTTATCAGATGTAATCATGTTTAGAGGATACGTTAAGGTATGATTTATACTTACCGACCGGTGTTCATCCACATCACGACACATTCCCGTATCAAGGTATGCACGAGAGTTCATCTTACCGGTGAGTATACCGATTATCATCTGTTTGACCGTATATGATGTGAGATTCTCACTTATTTTTGATTTGAAAGCAAGTCCTTTGTGATATAATCACTTATTGATGAGGAACTTGGTTTTCATATGCATGAGGGCACAGGAGCAAGTCCGTGAACAGGTCAGTACTTCCGTACAGCAGAGAGACGAACTTGACTCCCGGATAATGTGATATTTTATCACTTATTTGATTTGGACATGTGATTGTTTATCACTTATTGAGGTCGTATGCAATATGTATTATGTACACGTATGTATGGTATCATGGAAGATCTTAGACTTAGTCTATTTATAGAAGCAACCATGATACCCAGATGATAAGTAGCATAAAGACCGAATATCTCAGAACCTCGGCAATCTATCAAACGAAATTTCGGTACTAAGACCATATGCCAATGAATGGTTCCCACCTGGTCTTCAGTCGGTTAAGATTTATATCACCCTGCACACTTTAAAATGATTGTGAGCCTACCGATACATCTTATATAGAGCTGCTTATCGTTTTTCATTTAAGGTTTAAAGAGGTTTGGATAGACCACTGATGTACTATCATTTTCTCTTTTGCTCGCCAGGAAACTCATTTTTGATTTTCTATTGTTTTTGTGTTTTTGAAATTTTTCAATGTTTTTCGATTTTCAGATTTTTGGATTTACTCCCCCTAAAATCAATAAACTAAGACAAATTTAAAAACACAAAGTATTTACAAAAATGATTTTCCGATGTTGGTTTTACTCTTGCTTGACCTTAATGCCGTTTACCAATAATAAAAAGTCAAATCTTGATTTGTCAAACGCTTTGGTAAATAAGTCGGCACGTTGGTCATCGGTGTGGACCTTAACAACATCGATTAATCTTTTCTCAAAGCAATCACGTATGAAGTGATATTTGATTTCGATGTGTTTGGTTTTTGAATGCTGCACTGGATTTCTAGTGATCTGTAATGCAGCAGAATTATCAACGAAAATAGGAGTAGTTAGAAATTCAAAACCGTAGTCCCGCAATTGTTGTTGGATCCAGAGAACTTGAGAGCAACAACTTGAGGCGGCAATGTATTCAGCTTCGCATGTTGATGTAGCGACACACGTCTGCTTCTTGCATTGCCATGTGACTAGGCGATTTCCTAAAAACTGACATCCAGCCGATGTGGATTTGCCGTCGATCTTACATCCGCCAAAATCAGAATCACTGAATGCGACCAATTCGAAGTTATTATCCCTAGGGTACCACAGACCGGTGTCTGGGTAAGCCTTCAAATAACGAAAGATCCTTTTTACAGCTGCAAGATGAGAGTCCTTTGGATTGACTTGATATCTGGCAAGCAGGCACGTTAGGTACATTATGTCTGGTCTTGATGCTGTGAGGTACATAAGAGATCCGATCATAGCGCGGTAATATGAAGGGCTAACAGCTTCTCCCTTCAAATCTGGAGTAATTCCGTGATTGATTGCCAATGGGGTGCCAATGGGCGTTGCATCAGACATCTGAAACCGGTTCAAGATGTCACCAACATACTTAGTCTGATGGATGAATATTCCAGACTCCGTTTGTTGCACTTGTAGGCCCAAGAAAAAGTTCATTTCCCCCATAGCACTCATCTCGAATTTATCCTGCATTATGCGCTCGAAATTCCTGCACAAAACATCATTAGTAGAACCAAAAATAATATCGTCAACGTATACCTGTACCAGAAGAAGATCTCCATCTTGTTCTTTGATGAAGAGAGTACAGTCGATAAGACCCCTTCGAAAACCGTTCTCCAGCAGATAGTTTGATAAGGTTGCGTACCAAGCTCGCGGTGCTTGATGAAGACCATAGAGAGCTTTGTTGAGCAACCAAACCCGATCGGGATGGATAGGATCTTCAAAACCTGGAGGCTGTTCGACATATACCTCTTCTTCTACCACACCATGTAAGAATGCACTCTTCACGTCCATTTGATAAACCTTGAATCCTTTGAAGGATGCATAGGCTAGAAAAATTCGAATTGCTTCGAGACGTGCCACAGGTGCATATACTTCGTTGTAGTCGATGCCTTCTATCTGACGAAAACCTTGAACGACTAAACGTGCTTTGTTTCGAATAACCACTCCTCGGTCGTCCTTCTTGCATTTGAAAACCCATCGAGTACCAATCTTCTTGTAGTTCTCAGGCTTCTCGACAAGCTTCCAAACACCAAGCTTTTGAAATTGCACCAACTCTTCCTGCATTGCTTCAACCCATGAGCTGTCTTTCATTGCTTCTTTCCACGATTTTGGTTCTTCTTGTGAAACGTAACACGCGAAGGACCAGTCATTCTGTTGACCAGATTCTCTTATAGCTGAATACAAACCAGCATTCCGGTTGTTTCTCAGCTGATTACGCGTCTGCACACCGCGATGGACATCTCCTATTATGTTCTGCTGGGGATGGGTATTATGAATCCTCATTTCAGGATTATCAGGCACACGAGCATTGATACCCAAATTGTTAAAATTAAGATCAACAACCAACTCCACACCAGGAATGTGTGTAGAGGTGGATGCATTCCCTTCAGCAGTATCAACATTCTGCACATGAGGTGTATCAACAGAAGCACCTTGAACAGGAGCAACTGGAGCGGAAGATCCGTCAGCTGCATCATGATATTCATCATCTTCAGAAGACTCATTATAGTCAGCAGCATCTTCGTAAACCTCATTTTGAACCGTATTGTTGACTGATGAAGAACCTTGAGGGTCAACAACAATAGGTCTAACCAAAGGCGATACAGCAGCGTTGTCACTTTCCAACAACATTCGAGCCGCTGCTGATTCTTCGTCAAAGGTTGGCAGATTGAAGGAGTCAAACAGTCCATCATAATCGAACATCCACGGATCACCCGGAGCCCTAACAGGACTCGTATACCTTTGAACCCTCACCTCACTCCATAGCTCTACTTTTCTGGTAGCTAGATTCCAGACACGAAAGTTCGGAGTTTGGTATCCAAGAAAGTAGCCCTCGATAGCCTTAGCACCAAATTTGCCATCTGGTTCAATCATGGTACAAGGACCACCAAAAGGTTCTAGGTAAGAAAGATCCGGTTTCCTTTTCTGAAGGAGTTCGAAACAAGTTTTGCCATGTCTCTTTACTGTAAGAACTCTGTTTAAAGTGTAGCACGCAGTCGACACAGCCTCCCCCCAGAATTGAATAGGGAGTTCCGACTCAACTAACATAGTTCTCGCAGTTTCTATAATTGTTCGATTCTTCCTCTCCGCGACACCATTTTGTTGTGGAGTATAACGAGAACTGTACTCATGAAGAATGCCCTTAGAAGTACAGAACTCATCCATAACTTGATTCTTGAATTCGGTTCCATTGTCGCTTCGGATCCTTTTCACTTTCAACGTATAGAGATTTTCCAACATAGTGAGAAGGTCCTTGAGGATGCCAGGAGTTTCACTTTTGTGTGCCATGAAGGATACCCAAGAAAATCGAGAGTAGTCATCAGTAACTACTAGACAATATGCGTCACCGAACATTGTCTTGTGCTTCATAGGTCCAAAGAGGTCCATATGAAGACGTTCGAGCGGCAAGCTGACAGTGTTGATTTTCTTCAAGGGATGGGATTTCCTCGTTTGCTTCCCCTTTTGGCACGAGACACAGATATCTTGTAAATGAAAACTTCTTACAGGCACACCATTCACAAGATTATTCTTCACCAAATGGTTCATTTTTCTCAAGTGAATGTGCCCCATTCTTCTGTGCCATGAAATTGACTCCTTTTCTGTGGCTTTTGAGACAAAGCAAGTGACTTGTGCAGATGTTGTAATCGCCTGGCTCATGTCGAGAATGTACAGATCATTAACTCTCGGAGCCGATAAGAGAATCCATTCTTGTGGAATTTTGAATCCGGGTTTTAGCACATAGCAGCCGGCATCATCAAAATGCACGGTGAACTTCTTATCGCAGATTTGCGACACGCTCAGAAGATTATGATCAATTTGCTTCACATAGTTGATCTTGTCGAAACAAACAATACCATTGGAGACACTTCCCTCTCCAGTGATATATCCACCTTTATCTCCCGCAAATGCGACATAGCCTCCTCTAATATTTCTCACGTCGTACAGAAGCCGTAAGTCGCCAGTCATGTGCCTAGATGCTCCACTATCAACAATCCAATGACTGTTCATAGTTCCTCCTGGAACACCCTGCACATGTCAATCAAAAATCAGTTGAGAATGGGGACCCAAGCCTTAGTGGTCTTGGGTCGTCCCTTAGCATCACGAAACGTGATATCAATCTCTTGATGGTTTTTAAGAACAACTGCTCCCCCTGAACTGTCACCCTTCTTAGGTAACCAAGGTTGTTTTTGTTTACCAGTTTTTGAAGATTCTGGTTTTGCAGATTGCGACACACTTGGTTCCTTTTGAACTGTTTTAACTTCAGATTTTAAAACCTTTTCAACAGCTTTCATGTTCTTACGTCGTTGTTTAGTTTCTTGTTCTTTTACAGTTCGTTTATCATTTTTAGGTGAAACTGACCGACGCTGAGGATGAGTTGTTTCAGGTGGAGCTTTCTCAACAAATTTTTGCTTTGGAGCATTTGGGCAGTTTCTGATGATGTGCCCAATTGTTCCACATTTAAAACATTTTCTCCTTTCAACAAGCTTAGGAGAACTTGACTGATTACAAGATGTCGAAGTCGTGGACCCAGAGGTACTAGCCTTTTCATCACACCCATTTGTATGTTGAGTGTAATTGTTATCACTGTTTCGTTTTAAGATTGTGACTTGTTTTACAAAATCTGTGTTAGATTTGTTCTCAAAAGTTTCAATCTTATCAGTACCCTTGGATGACACAAACTTGACATCTTTTGCTTTCTTTTGAAACCGAGCTCTGTTTGTTTCAGATTTCATTTGGGAGACATTAGACTTTTGAGCTCGTTTGATTGGTTGTTTACCATAAGAAGCACTAGGTTGTTGAATGGTTGGAGATTTTTGATTCCTAAACTGTTTTCTAATCTCAGATTTAGGAATTGGATCACATTGTGTTACCACAATTCCTGGAAGTGTTTTTCCCAAAAATTTGTTTGTATTGTCTTCAAAGACTTTATCAATCAAAGATTTATTTACATTTTTAATTGGAAAAACATGATCTGAATAGATTTTATTATCTCCAACCAAGGTATACAACACATTACTGCTTTTAACAGTAGACACCGCCTTCTTTTCAACCTTGACAGGATCTATCACTTGTTTCTCAACTGATGAAACAGCGGGAGTGTCATGATCACACAGGATGTGATTCTCAATGGGAATGACAACTCCTTTCATCTTGTTAAGTGATTTATCCTGTTCACTCACATCCACTTCTGATTCATCATCCGATGTCTCACAGTCCTCGATGATTGGAGGACTTTGATTCATGGATGTTGAAGTTTCTTGCTGCTTTTCGGATGTGTTTGAGGAACTGTTCGGTTTGAACCCTAGGCCAGTAGTAAATTCCTCAACATCAAGAGGCACACTAGGTTCATACCGAGGCATTTCCTCCTCATCAGGCATCTTGGTATAATTGTTCATCAAAGGGGGCGGACATTTCTTGTACCCTATGCCTTTCTGATTACCCTTCAGTTGTTGAACATCGATGATGTGATCAAGCACAAATCGGGAGTTAGAATAACTTTCCAATTTCTGTTTGATCGCATCATGCTCAGATTTGGCAATGGCTAATTGCTTCTTAGTTTCTTCCACAGTGTTAATATATTCATTTATACTTACTTGTTTGTGGTAAACTACTTTGTTAACTTCGGACACATTTTTCTTTAAAGTTTCAATTACTTCCTTAAAATCTTTTTCGTTCCGAGTTAAAGCCATATTTGCCTCTTTGCATTTCGATAGTTCAATAACCAAACTTTGATTATGACTATGAAGCTTTTCTGATTCAAGCTTCATGTCAGCACATGATTTACAAACACTAGGAGCAGGAGGTTCAGAATTTACCAGACTTGAAGAGGCTGAGACGTTTGCCATAAGGGCAGTTTGAAAAGAAAAAGCTCCATCTTCAGAAAAGAACTTCTCCATTTCTTTTGATGCAGTAGCCGCCTTCCTAATCAGAATTGATTTCTGACATTTAAGCTCATCAGCTTCATTCAGAAGATTCTGAATGTCATCACCTTCCTCCTCCTTCACATCAGACTCTGAGTGATTATCCCCAGAAACAGAGCCTTCTTCATCCGAACTCCCAGAATAACCAGAACTGTCATCACTTTCAGATGACCTTTGATTGATGATCTTTGCATAAAGGGTTGTTCCACTTCCTTGATCACCGTCACCAAACTGCACAGACCAGTTACATCCTTCATCAGCTTGAACTGTCAAAGCCCGATTGGTATTTGACGGTCCAGACTGGTTCTGGTTGTTGTTGACTGCCACAATCCTCCTGTCTTGGTTTCTGAATGGGTTGTGATTGCCTTGTTTTGTTGGACGAGTGCACTCACGTTTGAAGTGCCCTTTCTCGCCACAATTAAAGCATGTGACGGCATTAATATCAAACCCATACTTCGTATCTTTCTTCCCTTCCAACGAAGTTCTACCAGTACGAGCCATGAAGTCTTTGGCCCTTCTAACCGCACTAGCAAACGCCCATTTTATATCCATCAACTCCATTTCTTCCTTGTCGATCTGTTGATAATCTTCATTGGTCATGTTGATGTTTCCAAGCTGACCTGCTACCAAACCACAGTAAGCACTGACCATGGTGTTGATAATTTCCATATGCTCATTAGCAACTTCAATGCTAAGGTGTGAAAGATTTGAATTATCGACTCGGATTGTGTGAGAATTTTGAGGTTGAGGATTGTTTGTATAATGAGCCTGCTGTTGTTGTTGTGGAGGTTGGACTTGTGGCTGTGTTGGAACAGGAATGTAAGACCTCAGATCGAATTGAGGTTGTGGTGGAGCAGCTGTTGACTGAGGAAACGGAAAGGAACTTGTGTTGGACACAAAAGCAGTTTGCGGTTTAGGTTGCTGAGCTGCAGCAGATCTTGCTAAGATGTCGAAGCCTGGAAGATACATTTCAGTATTCTGAGGAACTGGAGCTCGCTTAGCTTTCCTGATTTCTTCCTCATTCTTATGTTCCAGTTTCTGAATGAACTCATAGATATTAACCGTGTCTAGAGTTCCAGTGTGCTTCAACAACTCAATGAAAGAACTCCATTTTGGAGGTAAAGCGTCAGCAAACTTGTTCACCATGTCTTGTTGAGTAGCGATAACCCCATAAGCACACATTTCACTGATCAGATGATAGAAACGTGTTGTCATATCATTTAGAGTCTCGTTTTCCAAAAACTGAAACGAGTCAAACTCTTTCTTCAACAAGTCATGACGAGACTTTCTCGTAGCTGCATTGCCTTCTCCTCTAGCAACCAAGGCATCCCACAATGTTTTCGTGTTCTTGCAGTAGGAGAACTGATGATAAATATCTTTATTGAGCGCTTGTGTAAGTGTTGCAAAAGCCTTTTTCTCCAATTCATAAGATTTCTTGTCAGGCTCGAGCATGTTGGCATAACCTTCTGAAGTCGACGCAGCAACCTCAAGAGCTGTATTGAATGGATTGATGAAGCACGTCCAAAGATCAGTGCTTTGCCCTTGAACGTACGTGTGAAACCGGTTTTTCCATGATGGAAAATCGTTCATATGATTTAGCTTTGGAGGACGATTGTTGCTGCCCGTTTCGCTTTCACTAATAAGAAGATTCTGAATACTTTGACTTTGATTTGATACCAAAGCCCATTGACTTGGACTGATTGATGGCGATGGAAACATGCTTTTAGCCCAAGCATCAGCAGTAGTTAGTTCTTGACTAGATTGTGAGTTTAAACTCCAATCCCAAGGACTTGTACAACTCATCTTGATTAAATATTAGTAAATAACCTACACAACCACAAACTGTTAAATGCAAACAGTTAAGAATTGAAAGATATAACCTTGTTCGAAAGATCAAGACTAGTTCGAAGGATCAACAGTGATCGAAAGATTACTGTTGAGTTTCGAGCAAAGTCTTCGAAAGATTCACAATGAAAGATCCTTATCTTTCGACCAATTATCACGAAAGATTCACAGTTCGAAAGATCTTTATCTTTCGAATACTGATCTCGAAAGATTCACACTGAAAGATCCTTATCTTTCGAGATGTATCCTTATCTTTCGGACAACTAACTTTCGTAAAGATTCCAAACACGAAAGATAATGCTTAGACTTCGAAAGACTACTCGAAGGATGCTAATCTTTCGAGCTGTCTCTGATCGAAAGATGATCTTTCGAAGTCGAAGGATATCTTTCGGAAGCTTCTGACACACTGACACTGACGTGACAGGTTGGTGAAAAGGTGATGGGTTGGTGAAGTACTTTTCGGCAGAAAGGATATGGTCTGCCCTTGCCTTTCCCACCAACTTTTTGACTTTCAAAAAGTTTACCCAAATAAGCAAACCTTATCCTCAACCAGTCACCGGATATATGACCGGAAAAATGGCCGGAAAATACAAAGTTTCACAAAAACAAATTTTATGTTACCCAAACCGACCTTGAACACTCCCGAAAGGTTTAGAACACGTTTTTCAGTTTCAAAATGCAAGGAAACTACCAAAAACGAGTGCTAAACCAAGTGTCCAAACACACCAAAGAACTCGAACAACCCGGTTTTAAACAAGGTAAAGAGCCAAGCTCTGATACCACTTGTAGGTCCCTCTCGGAGGATCGAGAACAAACCTAAACCTTGTTATACTAACTCACTAGCAAGTGCGGAATCCAAGCTAGCAAGCAAACCGGGATGATGCAAGAACAAACACAAGAACACACAAGACTCAACGATTAACACCACTCGTATTAATGCGTATGAAAGGTTCCGGTTACAAGCACAATGTTTACAATCAGTTTGCAAACTCTCAAAGTGTGTGTGTGTGTGTTTCGGACAGAATGCTCTCAACTCTCTAACTTTCTGTCTGTGTGCATCTCTCTTCACTCAACACACTGCATGGGTATTTATACCCAGCTCTCTTCACTTTTGTCGAATTCAATATGTTTTAACTATAACCTTTAAGTGGGTCGAATCCAGTTTCCACTTGTTTTTTCTACCTATAACCCTCTTGAACTGTATTAGTGCGGTTCTCACGGTCACCCATACAAGATATGTTTAACTAAAGTTGTTTCTTTGACGATGGAAATATATAGAGAGCAACTATTGACCTCAAACTCCCGAGAAGAAGCTTGTTAGTGGAATTTACGTGCAATGCTTGTGGCGTAAGATCACAAAAGCTCATAAACCGACTAGCTTATGAAAAAGGGATGGTTTTTGTTCAGGTATTTTTTATATTTCACACTTGTGGCGTGTTATTATGTGCACAGGTTTTACGTTTATTTATGAGGATTTTCATTGAATTATTTTTACGTTTTTATCCAGTGTACTGGATGTGAACGGTATCACAAACTTGTTGACAATCTAAATCTTGTGGTGGAGTACGACTTTCGGGAGGAAATCAATGCGAGTCCGGATGCAGATCAAGTTTGATTCGTCGTTCTACTCTGTTTTGTAAATTTGTTCTTTATCTGACAGTTAATATACATTTATAAGCCTTCTTTAACCTATAATTTATAACGTTTGTTCTCCATCGAGTATTTCTAACCCAATTAATCAACGGCTTGTATTCAGGTTGATTTGTTTAGTTAAACATGTTGAGCTATCAACATGTTTAAAGTTAAAATAATAACTATGAAATTTATATTATATAAGGTCAAAGCGTCAACTAGTTTATGACCCGTAACCCATCTAATAGTGATCTGAATAGTGGAACGTGTTTGTCTAAAGTGCAGAAGACAGTTAACATGGGTTCTAATAGCGGCGCTACAGAAAAAGGCAAGAAGGAGAAAACTGTAAAGCCGTCTATGAAGCAACTTATTGAAGGTAAAGAAGTCAGTGTATATCGAAGAAGGATTTGGTTGTTATTGAGAAGCTAAAACCTGTTGGTACTTCTGTTTTGGGGTCTGTTCAGTTGAATAAGAATGATGTGGAGAAGTCTCGATCAGTGGCGGATCTTGCCCGTTGAACGTGCCAGGGCCGAAAGACACAGGCACTAAAAAAAGCCCGGGCAACCCCGGGCCAAACATAGTATATATAAAAAATTTCGATCGAAATTTGGAAAATTAGCACTACGGCCAAAAAGCTTGCCCGGGCCGTGGCCCTGCCACAACCCTTCTAAGAACCGCCCCTGGTCTCGATAGTAATTTTCTGTCCATAACTGGAGGTGGCAAAATGGGCGGGTTGAATTGGGTTGGTTGCTGGGTCAGGATGAGCCGATTAAAAAAAAAGGGTCAGGATGGGTTTAGGTTAGGATAGGTTTGGGTCAAGATGAGCTAAAAAATTAATCACTATGTTGGGCCAAATTTCCATTTAAAGTCAACAGCTTTCATCCAGTTGGATAACCTCAATTTTACACAACAGAACTAGGCCTGTCAAACGACTCGGGTCGGGCGGGTTTGGGTTGTGGCTCAAATCAAAACGGGTTGATTTAATAAAGGGTTATTTTGGTTTGGGTCGGGACGGATCCGGTTCGGAACAGGTTTCGGCTCAGAAAGGGTTGCTTTTAAAAATAGTTATTTTGAAATTACTGTACAAATTAAAAGCTCCGACTTTCTGGTTTTCAGATGTTTAAATGCCGGTTACATGTATCAGGATAGGGAAACACGCGTCTACTGCAACATTACTAGGCCCAGCACACACTTAACCAGCCGCTCAGGTGTCAATTACGCGTGCCGCGTCTGTTACGCGCTTTAACTTCAGTTATGCGTACCAGAGCTTGGACACGCGGTAAGCGCTTAACACAGCGCTCGACATGAAACCGGCTTTGCGCGAGTAACTGACGCCAGTGACACGCGTTCAACTACCAGTTACGCACACGCCCTTGGTTACGCGTGTTTAGTGCCGGTTACGCACATTCTGGTGTCGTTCCGCACATTTAGGCGTCAGTTATGCGCGTAGAATTGGTTACACATGTTTAAAAGCCAGTTACGCGTACCAGGGCCAAAAAACACCCGTCCTATGCCACGTAACACGCATAACCCAGTTAAGATGTTCAAAGCGTTCAACACGTAATCAGCTCCACATGAGTAACCGGTTGCGACATCAGATTTGTACACATGTTATCTTCTATCTCAACTTGTAAATTTAAATTAAACAATAACACAAAAATCTACATCAAGGGAAGGTTTAGAATCACCCAAAGACTTTTAGACAACAAATTACAAATCAAACCAAAACATTGCTGAAAACTGGTTACAAAGAGATCATAACGAGTCACAAAGATTTGATTTACAAACAAAACATCATGCCGAAGACATCATGCAATTTCGTCACCAACTTTGAATTATGATGGTGTGGGATGGGAAGACATGACGGTTGAGGTTGAGGTGGAGATGGTGATTCAGCTTCCGGTTTCTTGTCTTTCTTTTTTCTCCGTAACTGGAAAAACTGCTGCATTACATCCGCACATTCGGACGATAATACCCCTCTTCTTATTATCATATTTGGGTGAAACGGGTGCACAGGGGCGGGCGGTTTATCCAACCCGGATCCACTTCCACCCACATCAGGAAAAAGTCTACAAGATTTAAAAAAAAAACAACCCGAATCAAAATGGTAACTTATACGAATCAAACCCCAATTATTGCGTTTTTTTTTTTTGAGATATATAAAGTCAAATAGTCAATACCTGATCCAGCTGCCATCAGCTCCAAGTAGCTTATTTGGAGCACCCCATACAATTGTGTCGATCCGGGCTTGAAGGATGGCTCCAGCACACATAGGGCATGGTTCAAGCGTAACATAAAGTGTCGTACCCTGCAATTAAAACAAGACCAAAATAAAAAAAAAAACACAAATATAACTGTTGGGTCTTAAAAAACATTTCATAATATCCTATAGTGTAAAATACCATTTTCGTCCCTGAGGTTTGGCCAGTTTTGCAATTTTTGTTCAAAGGTTTGTTTTTCAGCGTCTGGATCCAAAAGGTTTGAAATCTTGCCATTTTCATCCAGCTCGTTAACTCCATCCAATTTTCTCCTTTAAGTCAAGGGCATTTCCGTCTATTTTGTTAACTTAAAGGGCAATTTGGTCTTTTTCACTTGATGTAAAAAGACCGAATACCCCTGTAAGGACCAAATTGCCCTTTAAGATAACAAAAAAGACGGAAATACACCGGACTTAACGGAGAAAAATGGATGGAGTTAACGAGCCGGATGAAAGTGGCAAGATTTCAAACCTTTGGACGAAAGTCACAAAATTGGCCAAACCTCAGGGACAAAAATGGCATCTTACTCTACCTTATAAGACAACAAAAGGGCAAACTACAAAAAAATGCACATTGTACTACTCAAACTTTTACCCATATATGTAGCCTGCATCTTTTTAAACATTTAATGCAACATATTTTTTAGGGGCAATTTCATGTATACCCCCACAAATATTCAAAATATCATATATACCCATGTAAAACTAGAAATATCATATATGCCATTACAAAATAGTTGTAATATCATATATACCCAATTTATTAGAAATGTTTTAGTGAATGACATTTTTACCCCTGATATAAAAAAGATTAACCATATCTCAAAATAATCGATGATGCTGACAACTCTCGACTATGATACCACCATCGATGAAAAACAGATAGTAAATTAAGTCAATTGCAAACTGATATAGCATATGAAATTGGTTGCAATCGAAGCAATAAACTGATTCGGGCAGATTGAATCGATTGCAAACTGCAGATCAACCCGATTTGGTAGATTGAATTAACTGCAATCGGTATGGCAAAGTGATTCGGCAGGTTGAATTGATTGAGGAGCAACTAACAAACAGAAAAAAAACAACAGTTTCTACAATTAAACATAATCGGCATTTCATATGCATTTACTGTCAGACATTTTGGCATATGGTTAGCTATTCTGCAAATAGAGGAAGATGAGGAAAATTAATTTGTTTCTTACACCTAAACGACTCCTTACATGTTTTGAACTTGATTGAAAATTTCCAAAATCTTATTGCTTATCAAATTTTCAATGTTTTCAAGATTCACCTCATTTTTCTTTGAAACTCCACTCGTCTTCGACTGATCCGAGTCAGTAACTTCATCTGGCTCAGATTCTGACTCACTTTGCGGTTCAACCGTCAGAGGGGTCGTTGGCACAAAATTTGCCAATTCAGGATCAATGCTTGGCATCGATGTATAATTATGGTTTACCGGAGGAGGCACCTTAGTATAACCAATGCCGAACATTTCTTCCTCAGATTCTTTGAGACGTTGGCTGTTAATACAAAAATTCATCACTTCGGATGAATCCCTGAACTTTTCAATCTTTCGTTGCAAATCTAAAATCAGATTATCTTTTTCCAAAATGATTTTGTTCTTTTCCAAAACACAATTTTGATTCATTTCAAGTTTAGATCTTAATTCCTGATTTCTAAGATTTCCCTGAGCCACAAGTCTCTCAAATTCAGAGATATCATTTTTCAACGCTTTTATCTTAATTCGGTGTTCTTTATCCGAATTAGACAAAACAACAATGAGTTCTCTGGATTTTTCTAAATCTGCAATTAAGTTTGTGTTATGAAGTGCATATCTATCAATCTTAGTCACAAACTCAACACATCTAGCACATCGCTTATCTACAGAAGATGATTTTACCTCAATGCCAGCCATGAATGCACAAGCCTCGTTTTCAACGGAGTTTTCTTCGAACCTTTTAGCTTCTGCATCCGCAAATTGCTGCATTTCAGTTGTGGAGATGTTGAATTCAAAACGTTCTCCCTGTTCTCCATCTTCTGTCTTGTTAGACTTTTCAACGGTCTCTTCAATCGAGGAATCTTCATTCTCAGCAACATTCCCCGAATCCAACTCTTCCCCAAGAACCTCAGCTACAACCACAAGCTCCTCAATACTAGTCTCTTCGACAACCTCGTCATACACTTCTTCGTTCACAATTTCTGCTATAAATGCTTGTGACACAATTGCTCCTGAGATGTCTTCCAAAGCACAACCCCAGTCATAAGGCTCAGTCACACTCTGTAGAGGTTGAGCCACCATAGCATTGTTTGTCGAAGGTGTAAGATTTTCAGACCCACTTGAGCGAGCACTTGAGTTAGAGGCAGCAGTTGATGCATTGTTGTGAGGTCTTGAATTATTTCCTCGGGAGTTGTTGTCTCTATCAGATCTTTCCATCTTCGGCTTTCGACAATCACGTGCGAAATGCCCGTAGACACCACAGTTGTAACGTTTTACTTTTGACATGTCGACTCCCATTCGAGTCTTTGTCTGACCTCCTATGAACTTCCTACCCGTCTTTAACAGAAACTTCTTCGCTCTACGGACTAACAGTGCCATATTGAGTTGTAGATCAAGTTCTTCCATTTCGTCTTGATCTATCTGATCAAAGTCCTCATCGAGACTTCACGGTTCAACGAGCTTTCCAAGACAGAAGTTCTCGTAGGCAGTCATGAAGGACGCCAACAGACTCATATTTTCTTCAATCAACTTCAAGCCGCTTGCATCTATCTTAGGAATGTTCAAACTTGTTCCTTGAGATTTTTGAGCTCCACTAGAAGAGTACATCCCTTGACTGGAATTGGTTGTTCCACTTGAACTAACATTGTTGCTTATAAAGGCGTGTTCACTTGCAGAACCTTCATTTTCCGAATACAAAGCAACACCGACTCCACTGTTTCTACCCTTCTCCATTTGTTTCGAAGCCTTATATAACTAAGGATCCTGGAGCTTCTCGAAATCAGATGCTTGATCCTCCATATTCCAGGCATAACCCTTCAGCTTTTGAACAGCTTCTTCCAATGAGAGCTCCTCATAGAGAACACCCTCTCTAATCAATGCGGTGTACATATTCCATTCTCTGGGAAGACAATTCAGAAACTTCTCGACCTTCTCAAATTCAGTGTAGATACCCTCCTGACTTCTATCAAGTTCGCTCAACAGATGATAAAATCGGTTCACAGTGTCATCAAATGATTCATTCTTTAACGCTTTAAACACAACGAATTGAGTCTTCAACTTTTTGAGTCGTCGTTTCTTGTAAATTGCATTTCCTTCATATCGCTCGATCATGCTATCCCACAACTCCTTTGAGCTATTTCTCTTACGGAACGTATGAAGTATAGATTGTGACATTGCCATTGTTATCATTGACATAGCTTTCTCTTCACAGTCAAAAAATCTCTTCTGTTCGTCAGTGAGCACAAAATACGTATCAATCGTCAACGTATGTACTGGAGTAGCTCCACATCCTTTAACGATACACAACCAGATTTTGATATCTTTTGCTCGTACATATCTTTCGAAACGCTCCTTCCACTCAGGAAAATCAAGCTCATTTATCAACAAAGGAGGTTTGTCGTTACTCCCTACCTCAGCATTGTGCTTGAGGTTTTGCACCATTGCTGTCAGATTGTTGTTTGCCATTTCAGAAAACAACAGTAGGTTTCCAAGCAAGAACTGTGTTACTGAAAAGATTATCTAAGTCCAAACTCGGAGAGAAAACACGGAGTGAAATGTCTGAGCTTTAATCAGAGTGTGAAAGCTGGATCACAAAAACCTGAAATAAAACACAAACAGAAAAACTCGGACACTACACTGTTAGGAATTTAAATGTCACACCCCAACCGATGGCGGAATCATCGGGGCGCGGCACTGAGCGAAACAGATTGTTCAGAAGTTTCCACAACAACTATCATACAATTCAGTTATATAACACGTCCCATACCGTGTCCCAAACAATAACAAGTTATCATAGAAATCAACTAAACAATATGGGAACTGTTCCGACAACTCAAATTCTTAATTATTACAAACCGAATGTAAATATTGTTTTAAGACTTCTAGACGGCTATCCGTAAATCTTACTGACTACAGGTGCCAGTACAAGATCTACAGATAATTATGGCCCTGGGGCAGGTACGTGGACACTGTCCTAAGGTCACAGGCTCCTAGAAGCTTATTATTGCCTCGCTTCCCTAGCACGCTAGTAGCTTAAACACCTGTCACATACGTTAAAATAAAAGTCAATACATATAATGTAAAGGTGAGTACACAAGTTTGATATAGCATATAGAGTTCGAATAGTTTACGCATAACCAAGCACGTACACAAGGGCAAACGATGCATGTAAATTATCAACATGGGACCATCGATACCAACGACTTCGAGTTGACTGTCCGAGACAGTTCGCAATACATGATTACCACTGTAATCCATGCAAGTAATTGTCCTTAGCAACCCCCGTGTGAACGGGTGCTGAGTCCAAACTATAGTACTACGTTGCTAAAGCAGGTAGATAGCACTCCACGTGTAAACATAATAAACAGCAATCATTTAGACAAGTAATACATGCAAGTAGGTTAGCGTTCAAATAGTTTGTGTTGTTTGTGAATTTGATAGATTACGTATGTAACACCCAAAAGTGCTGAAAGCAAAAAGGGATCGAGTATACTCACAGTGGTTGATCGTGGATTGAAGGGAGCACTGAGAATAGGTTAGCCTGAATAGTTCGATAACACAACGATGAGTAACGCGGAAAAGTAAACAATGTACTTGGATCGAGTAGGCCATTCGATCGGACAGCAGTTCGATCGAGTGGACTGTTCGATTGGGTTGAAAGTCCGTTCGAACATCCATTCGATCGGCTGGCTGGCTCGATCGGCTGGTTCCTTCAAGTGGATTGTTTCTTCCTTTGATGAGAAGGATGTGTTTGTGTATGATGGTTTGTACTACTTTTCAGGTTGGCCGATCGAACAGCTGTTCGATCGGTTAGCCCAACCGATCGGTTAGCATTGCATTGTGTTCAAATATGTCACTCGATCGGCTGGCATGCTCGATCGGGTGACATTCCAATGTTTTGAAAAGTCTAAGTGTTTTGAAGTATAGTATCTCATGATTCGAGCAGTAATGATTACAATCGAGTGGCGTAGTCGATCGAACAGTACCTCGTCAATACTACACTTCATGAGTTTGTGGGACTAAGTGCTAGTCGATCGGTTAGCCTAGCCGATCGGCTGGCATAGTCGTTCGGTTGGGCTGTTCGATCGAACAGCCTAGCCGTTCGGCCAGCTTCTCGATTCGGTTAACCTATCACTTAACACTTGGTTATTCCCGTTAATTGTTGATGTTTTAGAGATATTTTGACTACGAGTTGAACCACAAAACTGAAGTCCCCACTTAGCCTACTGACTCGAGCAGGAATCACCCAAACTCGGTCAGAGACGGTTTGGAACCCAAGTTTAACGTTTAACCCGAAATCGGTATATCTCTCGGTAGAACCCGAATCTTGAACCATGTGTTTGTTTAGATTGATTTGTAAATCGGTTCAAGTCTCGTTTTCACCCTTTTGAGTGTAAAAGAGTTGAAAGATAGATGAAAACCCATCTTCCAATCCTTTTCCACCGTGAAATGTTAAGATCTTTGGAAGATTTTAGGTTGTTTATGTGGAAATCGGTTAGATCTAGCTTATTCATGGTTGAATGAAGTCAGGAACATGAAGTTCTTGATGAACACCAAGAACACCATGATGACATCACTCAAGAACACCTAGATCTTGGTGATTTCATGGATGAAATTCAGATTTTGAAAGATAGAAAGATGGAGAATCGATTAATGAACAAAAACGTACAAGGATTAGAGCGAAATACTTACCGGTTTGAGAGAAATCTGAGATTTAGTGAGAAGAAGAGGCTGGTCGGTCAGAGCTTTTCCAAAAGTGGAAAGGTTGACAAAGACAGCCCTATTTATAGGCTTCCAAAAGAGGAAAGGGTCAGCTGATCGAACAGCATCCCTGATCGAGCAGCTGTCCGATCGAACAGCCTGTTCGATCGGCTAGCCTGTTCGATCAGGTTGCCCTGTTCGATCGGCTAGCCTGTTCGATCAGGTTGCCCTGTTCGAACGGCTTGCCTAGTTTTGAGTGTTTTGCGACGATTTCTGATATTTCGACTTCGATGAACGATGATTGGAGAATGATAGAATTCCTAATCAAATTACTTTTAGTTCCAACTACTATATCTAACATACAAGCATCCTTACAACCATTTCGGGTTCGATTTCCATTGAGTTTGATTCACCTTCGAGTCTTGATTGATTTGATTGATTCACCACACACTTTAACATAAAAGTAAACATGCACAAGTAACACATAAGGCACACACACACGTATGAAAGCATTAAAATTATCCACACTTGAGTTCGATGATTGATTTGATTAGCTTGATTATTGATTGACTAGCTTTATTGCATTGTTACTTCCTATCATTCACAGTCGGTCATTGATTCTCAGTTCGATTATCGGTCGATTAGTTTGATTATACAACACTTACTCCAAATAATACGAAAATCAAAATGAAACTAAAATGAAATTAATCTTTATTAATCTTTAATTCCAATAACAGTCAACACTTGACTTTGACTTTGACTTTTGGAAAACACGGGGTGTTACAGTCTCCCCTCCTTTAGGGAATTTCGTCCCGAAATTAGGCCGAGAACCGTACATCGCCGTGTGATTTTTACCAATTTGATGCTTCAGATCTATCTGAACAACTGCGGGTACTTGGCCTTCATGTCACTTTCGAGTTCCCAAGTGAACTCCGCGCCTCGTTTGCCTTCCCATCGTACTTTCACAATAGGAATGCGAGAGCGTCTGAGTTGCTTGGTCTGTCGGTCCATGATTTCGACAGGCTTTTCCACGAAGTGTAGCGTCTCATTGACCTGAAGATCGTCGAGTGGTATTATTGCGTCGTGGTCGGCTACGCATTTTCGAAGGTTTGAAATATGGAAAGTCGGGTGAACATTGCTGAGTTCCTCCGGTAATTCGAGTTTGTAGGCAACTTTACCGATCCTTTCCAGAATCTTAAAAGGTCCAACAAATCGAGGCGCAAGTTTCCCTCTTTTGCAGAATCGGACTACTCCCTTCCAAGGCGATACCTTTAGGAGCACGTAGTCGCCAACTGCAAATTCGCGGGGCCTGCGTCGTTTATCGGCGTACATCTTTTGTCTGTCCCGGGCCTTTACCAAATTTTCCCTTATCTGGTGGATCTTGTCAGTCGTTTCTTGCAGAATCTCGGGCCCAGTCAATTGTGAATGACCGACCTCGTGCCATACAATAGGCGAGCGACATCTCCTACCATACAAGGCTTCGAAAGGTGCCATTTCGATGCTGGAGTGATAGCTATTATTGTACGAAAATTCGACCAATGGTAGGTGTTTGCTCCAACTACCACCAAAATCGATAACACACGCACGGAGCATGTCTTCAATAGTACGAATCGTTCTTTCCGTCTGCCCGTCGGTTTGCGGGTGGAATGCGGTACTCAAATTCAGCGTCGTACCAAGAGCTGCTTGAAAAGTTTCCCACAATCTCGATGTAAACCGAGCATCGCGATCCGAAATGATGTCTCGAGGCGTACCATGATTCTTAATGATCTCGTCGGTGTAGATTTGGGCTAGCTTGGCCACCTTATAGTCTTCTCGTATTGGCAAAAAGTGGGCTGATTTGGTTAGACGGTCGACTATAACCCAAATACTGTCGTGACCTGATGGCGTGGTCGGAAGCTTAGTTATGAAATCCATAGCTATGCTTTCCCACTTCCATACGGGTATCGGCGGTTGTTCGAGTAAGCCTGAGGGTCTTTGGTGTTCAGCCTTGACTCTTGCACAAGTTAAACAGCTACCAACATATAGAGCAATATCCCTTTTCATCCCAGGCCACCAGTACTTGTAGCGAAGGTCCTGGTACATTTTGTCCGCACCGGGATGAATGGAATATCGGGATTTGTGGGCTTCGTTCATGATGATCTTTCGCAAATCTGTCCTCCTCGGAACCCAGATTCGGTCCAGATAATAGAATATCCCGTTGGCTTTGCTCACGAGCTGAGTTCCATCGTGATAGATTCGTTCTTTCTTCAACGTACGTTCGTTAAAGCAAGCGTGTTGTGCTTCGCGGATGAGAGCTTCGAGGTTATACTGAGCCTGGATGTTTCGAACACCTATCACGTAATTCTTTCTGCTGAGGGCGTCTGCAACTACATTTGCCTTGCCTGGGTGATAACGGATCTCACAGTCGTAATCGTTGAGAAGTTCTACCCATCGGCGTTGACGCATATTGAGTTCTCTCTGGTTAAAGATATGTTGTAAGCTCTTGTGATCGGTGAAGATCGTACACTTTGTACCATACAGGTAGTGTCGCCAAATCTTTAAGGCAAAGACAACTGCGCCTAGCTCGAGGTCATGGGTTGTATAGTTCTTCTCGTGGATTTTGAGCTGTCGAGATGCGTAAGCTATAACCTTGTCTCGTTGCATGAGAACACAGCCAAGTCCAAGGTTTGAAGCATCACAATAGACAACGAAGTCATCACTTCCGTCCGGCAGTGTAAGAACTGGTGCCTGGCACAGCATGTGTTTGAGGGTTTGGAAAGCAGTCTCCTGCGCGGTTCCCCACACAAAAGGCTTGTCTTTATGAGTAAGGGAGGTAAGCGGTACAGCAATCTTTGAGAATCCTTCGATGAATCGCCGATAGTAACCAGCTAATCCGAGAAAAGAGCGAACTTCTGACGGATTCTTTGGCGTAACCCATCCCTTGACTGCCTCAATCTTTGCAGGATCAACGTGTATACCCCGACTATTCACAATATGACCCAGAAATTGAACCTCCTCCAACCAGAACTCACACTTGGAGAATTTGGCGTAGAGTTGGTTTCCCTGAAGCAACTCGAGAACCAATCGCAAATGTTGCGCATGTTCGGCCCTCGATTTGGAATAAATCAGGACATCGTCGATAAATACAATGACGAAACGATCTAAGAACGGTTTACACACGCGATTCATCAGATCCATAAAGACCGCGGGTGCGTTGGTCAAACCAAAAGGCATGACAACAAATTCGTAGTGGCCGTATCGGGTTCGAAAAGCGGTTTTGGGTATGTCTTCCTCCTGAATCCGCAACTGATGGTAGCCTGAACGTAGATCAATCTTGGAGAAACACTGAGCACCTTGTAGTTGGTCAAACAGATCATCGATTCTTGGTAAGGGGTATCGGTTCTTGATGGTCAGCTTGTTCAATTCCCGGTAATCGATGCACATTCGGAACGACCCGTCCTTCTTTTTGACGAAAAGGACTGGTGCGCCCCATGGAGAAGTGCTCGGGCGAATGAAGCCTTTTTCAAGTAACTCTTGGAGTTGGTTCGAGAGTTCTCGCATCTCAGATGGAGCGAGTCGATACGGAGCTTTGGCCACTGGGTTGGCTCCTGGAATAAGGTCGATTCGAAAGTCGATATCACGACTAGGAGGTAATCCAGGAAGATCATCAGGGAACACCTGAGGAAATTCTCGGACAACGGGGACATCCTTGACTTCAACTTTCTTTTTCTTGTCCGTCTCTGCTACAACAATGTTGGCCAAGAAGGCTCGATATTCCTTGCGGAGATATTTGCGAGCTTGAAGACAGGACATGAGCTTGAGATCTTTCGCAGTAGTTTCGCCATAAACACATAGAATATCACCACTAGCTAGCACAAAACGAATCATCTTATCGGCACACACAACTTCAGCGTGGTTTTCACGAAGAAAGTCCATGCCTACTATGACATCGAAACTTCCGAGTTGCATTGGAATGAGATTAATCGGGAATATATGTTTGTTGAGCTCGAGAGTACAATCACGGAGCACAGAATTGACAGCAATGGTTCTTCCGGTAGCGATTTCTACTTCGAAGGGTGTCGAAAGATAAGAGCGCTTACGTCTAAGAAGCTTCTCAAATTCAAATGACACAAAGCAGTTATCGGCTCCAGTATCAAACAAACATGATGCATATATACCATTCACAAGGAACGTACCATTGACCACGTTGTTATCAGCTTGAGCCTGACGTGCATTGATGTTGAAAGTTCTGGCGTGAGCGGCTTGTTGTTGAGGTTGTTGTTGTTGTTGCTGGGGTTGTTGAGCTTCTTGTTTCACCACCCTGTTCGGGCACCGGTTTGCGAAGTGGTTAGGGTCACCACATGCAAAGCAGGTCCGAACATTGTTTGCCGGGGCCTGTGCAGCTTGAGGAGCTTGAGGAGCAGGTAGCAGTGCTTGGTTAACAGCAGCCTGAGCTTGCGTTTGACGGGGACCATAGCGGCAACTCGCAGTGAAATGCCCGTAAACGTTGCAGTGGGCACAGAATCGGCAGGCCACACCCACCGGGTGATGATAAGAACATGTAGCACAGAGTGGGTGGGGGCCGGTGTACGCACGCTTCGCTGGCGGCGCATTGATCACTGGTGCAGTGCGCTGTGGTTGTTGCTGTTGTGCTGGCACAGACTGAAGTGGAGCAGCATTGGTTGCGGCGGCGCAATTCTTGTTCTTCTTTCTTCTTCTCGAGGACTTGGAGGCTTGAGCAGTAGGGTTGTCGGTTGATGCGGCGGTGACTTGATGCAGGGGCTTGACTTGCTTATCCCAGAAACCAGCCTTCACCCGCTTGTCATTAATCTCAGCGGCGAGCAGGTAGGTCTCCTCAATCGTTGCGGGCTTTGAAGCTAGGACAAAATCCGCTACACAGTCAGGAAGAGCGCGGATGTATTTCTTGATGGTCATGTCGGGAGTCTTGACCTGGTCTGGACAGATGATGCTTAACTGCTTGAAGCGAGCAGTGAGACCAGCGTTGTCACCCTTGTCTTGTTTAATACCCCAGAATTCATCCTCCAACTTATGACGCTCATGGGAGGGACAGTATTCTTCGATCATGATTTCCTTCAGCTTCTTCCATGACAGAGCATAGGCTGCGTCGTTTCCGCGCTTGTTTCTTTCAGCAGTCCACCAGTCCAAAGCACGGGACTGGAAGACGCCAGTAGCATTGAGGGTCCGGAGATTATCTGGGCATCCACTTTGACGAAAGGTGACTTCTATCGAGTCAAACCAGTGAAACATAGCCGTTGGACCATCCTCGCCGGTGAACTCTTTTGGCCCACATGCCTTAAATTGCTTGAAGCTAAAAGCAGTCTTGCTGGATTCTTTCGGAGCATCAGCTTGTGACATCTCAGATGATTTGCTGGCGTTCTCATAAACCTCACTCACGGCCTTCGCCACGGTCTTAGAGATGATAGCAGCCAGACGTCGATCTCTTTTCTCCTGGCGGGTAAGACGTGAGCGTGATCTAGGTTGTCCAGATGACGACATGGTCTGCAATAGACATCGTCACAGGCTCAACACAACGAATTCGAGTCTCACACGTTCTTAGATCTCTAAAGCTTAGAATCACGTCGCATCTCTCGTCACGTAACACATATAATCACATAGGCACATAATCATAGAGGCACATAAGCACAGAAGCAATTAGGGCACATAAGCAATTAAGCAAATAGAGCACTTAATTTCCTAAACACGTACGAAATTTTATCACAGAGGTAGTTAATGTCACGTAATTCCTCCTAACAGTACTTAGTAGCACACTTAGTTTCCTGACTACCTCTAAGTTTTGAATATAGCGGTCACATACAACACATCGAGTAGCTTAGTATGGCGTAGCGTAGCATACTGGTTTCGTTTAGATCACATCAACAGGGGTTCGAATCGAGATAGGATAGCAACAAAGGTCACGCGGATTGATAACAAATGGAGTAACCAACAAATCTTAAAAACACGTAAACAGGTAAGTCATATAAAATCAACGAAGCAACACTCAAAATCGGAAAAGGGATTGTCTGCGGCTACTAGACTTTGACTAACCATGGCAATTTAACTATTCACAGTTGACTTGTCGTCACTTTCGACTCTAGGGGGACATGTTTCTGCCTCGATTCTTGGGCATTACGCACGCGCATTCTAGGCCATACTCGTGAGTTCAGGTCGTTGGAGTCCGTCAATTGCCTTGGCGAGATAAAATTTAAGTTGGAATAACTGCCAAGGTTAGGGTTTCACCCCTAGCTCAGCAATTTCTTCCTTGTTTTAAGAAAATTTAGAGGAAAGTTTTCATCAAATTACGGGTTTCAGCCCTAATTTGGTATAATTCTCCCCCGTTTGTTGATAGAAATTTGCACAAAATAATTGGCAAAGATTTGTAATTTAGGCAGGAATTTGCGGGTTTCACTCCTAATCCCGTCCAAATTACAAAATTTGGCTCGGAGTTCGGATGTAATGATAGAATAGAAGGAAACAACATAAAATAAGCACATAAACTTGGTCTCTTGGTTCCTAACTATAGTCTAGGTCTCTAAGACAGCGATCCGGACTAGATCGTGTCTAACCTAATTCCCTATAGTTATGGCTCTGATACCAATCTGTCACACCCCAACCGATGGCGGAATCATCGGGGCGCGGCACTGAGCGAAACAGATTGTTCAGAAGTTTCCACAACAACTATCATACAATTCAGTTATATAACACGTCCCATACCGTGTCCCAAACAATAACAAGTTATCATAGAAATCAACTAAACAATATGGGAACTGTTCCGACAACTCAAATTCTTAATTATTACAAACCGAATGTAAATATTGTTTTAAGACTTCTAGACGGCTATCCGTAAATCTTACTGACTACAGGTGCCAGTACAAGATCTACAGATAATTATGGCCCTGGGGCAGGTACGTGGACACTGTCCTAAGGTCACAGGCTCCTAGAAGCTTATTATTGCCTCGCTTCCCTAGCACGCTAGTAGCTTAAACACCTGTCACATACGTTAAAATAAAAGTCAATACATATAATGTAAAGGTGAGTACACAAGTTTGATATAGCATATAGAGTTCGAATAGTTTACGCATAACCAAGCACGTACACAAGGGCAAACGATGCATGTAAATTATCAACATGGGACCATCGATACCAACGACTTCGAGTTGACTGTCCGAGACAGTTCGCAATACATGATTACCACTGTAATCCATGCAAGTAATTGTCCTTAGCAACCCCCGTGTGAACGGGTGCTGAGTCCAAACTATAGTACTACGTTGCTAAAGCAGGTAGATAGCACTCCACGTGTAAACATAATAAACAGCAATCATTTAGACAAGTAATACATGCAAGTAGGTTAGCGTTCAAATAGTTTGTGTTGTTTGTGAATTTGATAGATTACGTATGTAACACCCAAAAGTGCTGAAAGCAAAAAGGGATCGAGTATACTCACAGTGGTTGATCGTGGATTGAAGGGAGCACTGAGAATAGGTTAGCCTGAATAGTTCGATAACACAACGATGAGTAACGCGGAAAAGTAAACAATGTACTTGGATCGAGTAGGCCATTCGATCGGACAGCAGTTCGATCGAGTGGACTGTTCGATTGGGTTGAAAGTCCGTTCGAACATCCATTCGATCGGCTGGCTGGCTCGATCGGCTGGTTCCTTCAAGTGGATTGTTTCTTCCTTTGATGAGAAGGATGTGTTTGTGTATGATGGTTTGTACTACCTTTCAGGTTGGCCGATCGAACAGCTGTTCGATCGGTTAGCCCAACCGATCGGTTAGCATTGCATTGTGTTCAAATATGTCACTCGATCGGCTGGCATGCTCGATCGGGTGACATTCCAATGTTTTGAAAAGTCTAAGTGTTTTGAAGTATAGTATCTCATGATTCGAGCAGTAATGATTACAATCGAGTGGCGTAGTCGATCGAACAGTACCTCGTCAATACTACACTTCATGAGTTTGTGGGACTAAGTGCTAGTCGATCGGTTAGCCTAGCCGATCGGCTGGCATAGTCGTTCGGTTGGGCTGTTCGATCGAACAGCCTAGCCGTTCGGCCAGCTTCTCGATTCGGTTAACCTATCACTTAACACTTGGTTATTCCCGTTAATTGTTGATGTTTTAGAGATATTTTGACTACGAGTTGAACCACAAAACTGAAGTCCCCACTTAGCCTACTGACTCGAGCAGGAATCACCCAAACTCGGTCAGAGACGGTTTGGAACCCAAGTTTAACGTTTAACCCGAAATCGGTATATCTCTCGGTAGAACCCGAATCTTGAACCATGTGTTTGTTTAGATTGATTTGTAAATCGGTTCAAGTCTCGTTTTCACCCTTTTGAGTGTAAAAGAGTTGAAAGATAGATGAAAACCCATCTTCCAATCCTTTTCCACCGTGAAATGTTAAGATCTTTGGAAGATTTTAGGTTGTTTATGTGGAAATCGGTTAGATCTAGCTTATTCATGGTTGAATGAAGTCAGGAACATGAAGTTCTTGATGAACACCAAGAACACCATGATGACATCACTCAAGAACACCTAGATCTTGGTGATTTCATGGATGAAATTCAGATTTTGAAAGATAGAAAGATGGAGAATCGATTAATGAACAAAAACGTACAAGGATTAGAGCGAAATACTTACCGGTTTGAGAGAAATCTGAGATTTAGTGAGAAGAAGAGGCTGGTCGGTCAGAGCTTTTCCAAAAGTGGAAAGGTTGACAAAGACAGCCCTATTTATAGGCTTCCAAAAGAGGAAAGGGTCAGCTGATCGAACAGCATCCCTGATCGAGCAGCTGTCCGATCGAACAGCCTGTTCGATCGGCTAGCCTGTTCGATCAGGTTGCCCTGTTCGATCGGCTAGCCTGTTCGATCAGGTTGCCCTGTTCGAACGGCTTGCCTAGTTTTGAGTGTTTTGCGACGATTTCTGATATTTCGACTTCGATGAACGATGATTGGAGAATGATAGAATTCCTAATCAAATTACTTTTAGTTCCAACTACTATATCTAACATACAAGCATCCTTACAACCATTTCGGGTTCGATTTCCATTGAGTTTGATTCACCTTCGAGTCTTGATTGATTTGATTGATTCACCACACACTTTAACATAAAAGTAAACATGCACAAGTAACACATAAGGCACACACACACGTATGAAAGCATTAAAATTATCCACACTTGAGTTCGATGATTGATTTGATTAGCTTGATTATTGATTGACTAGCTTTATTGCATTGTTACTTCCTATCATTCACAGTCGGTCGTTGATTCTCAATTCGATTATCGGTCGATTAGTTTGATTATACAACACTTACTCCAAATAATACGAAAATCAAAATGAAACTAAAATGAAATTAATCTTTATTAATCTTTAATTCCAATAACAGTCAACACTTGACTTTGACTTTGACTTTTGGAAAACACGGGGTGTTACATTAAACTCAGACCACCTAAAGAGAATTTGGACTCCCTAACAACACAAAACACAAAGTTCGGACTGGTGTTAAAACTCTCACACAAGGTAAAATTCGGACGAAATATATTAAACTTGGACTCCTAATAAATAATAAAAAAAGGGTCTCTAATAAAGGTTAACTAAAAGTTCGGACTCTTAAATAAAGATTAAAAAAATTCGGACTAGGTAGAGAGATAGTTATAAAGTCGGACTTTAACAAAGCTAAATAAAAAAAATCGGACCTATATATAAAAAACTCGGACCTATAGACTTAACTAACTAAACAAAAAAGTCGGACCTATATATAAAGAACTCGGACCTATAGACTTAACTAACTAAACAAAAACATCGGACCTATATATAAAGAACTCGGACCTATATGACTTAACTAACTAAACAAAAAAGTCGGACCTATATATAAAGAACTCGGACCTTGACTTAACTAACTAAATTGAAACTCGGACTAAACAAAATAAAAAGAATTCGGACTCATATAATAACTAAAAGTTCGGACTTCTAATTAATGAAGTGAAATAAAAGAAACAAAGTCAGACTTCTAGAACCTATGACTTAAAACTCAGACAAATAATATATTAAAAATTAGGACTAGGTAAAGCCTTAAAGACCACCTAAACTAATATTCGGACAAAGTCAACAAAGAAGAAATAAAATTCGGAGACTAATAATTTACTATAAAACTCAACAAAGAAGTCGGACAAAGTCAAACTTCTTAAACCTCGGACTCCTAAATAAAAATAAAAAATTCGGACTATGCTTATAAACTAAAAATTCGGACAGAGATTTTGAAACTCAGAACAGGTTCAAAACTCAGAAGAACCAATCCCCGGACTATCTCCCAATGTGACTTCACACTGGTTCAACAATAACCCGGAGACACAAACACAGAATTTAAACTGCGGACAAATCTTCCAAAGATCAAACTCAAAATCTTTTTCAACCTTCAAACTCTGTATGAACAAGAACCAAAACCCCTATAAAACCCATATGAAGAACAACACTAACAATCACCAAACTACTCAAAATCCATCATCAAATCACTAGAAATGAACGAAGAATCATGAATAAAACACAAAAACTCACTAAACCCTATCAAAGATTGAACTTTTCTCATAAAAACCTTCAAACTAAGAAACACCTACAGTAGTATGAGCACACTGCTCTGATACCACTTGAAAGGCCTCCTAATCCAAGATCTCACTCAGCTAAAGCCACCAACAGGTGTGCGGAATCCACCTGATGATTAACCACTGCAGATGAAACACTAGTATGCAAGGATTTGGGAGAGAAATCAAGAATACACTGAGTATTCTTGATGAAGATGAATGACGTCATTCACACAAAGCAGCCGCCAGACAAAACACACACAATGATTAGGGTTAGGTGCACAGAATTTCACACAAAATCGCCGCCTTGTCTATTCCACATAAAGGTATAAATACAAGGCAAAACCCGGACTTTCAAGACAAACTAGAAAGCCCGGACAAACAAACTACACAAGCAAAACTCTCTGACTTTTGTCCTAGACAAAACTCTGACCTTTTGTCCCAAAACAAAACTCAGACAAAATACTATTCTAAAACTTGGACAAAATGGCCAAGGATAAACTTGGGACTAACTTTCACTATATGTACAATAAAGACCCTATAACTTGGGAGACATGCACTTATCACCTAAAGTGCATTAACAAACTCCCCCTTGATCAGTGCATGGTCTTCATTGGTCTTTAGATCTTCATCCTTTCATTGGTAACATGGGAGTCATGCACTTATCACCTAAGGTGCATTAACAAACTCCCCCTTAGATGGGCCGTGATGAAAACATAAGTGGGCTGAACATATCTTGGGCTATAGTTAAATATTAAATGGCCTCTTTACGATGGACTACTACTACAACAAAATGGTATTTGTTTAGGAGTAAAAAAATTGTTGTTCAAAATAAAATGTACAAGTACACTGTACATGTATCAAGCTCCTGAATATTTTAGGCAGCTTCATTAATCTATCCATATCAGTGTAACATGTGAGTTCTGTTTTATATAAGATTCCTGTTAATAACTTTGTCCAGTATTTTTAATATTGTGCACATTAGATTTCTTCAATATCTAACAAAGTGGTATCACAGAGTGACTGCTAAGAATGAAGGACACCAAATCAATAGAAGAATATATTCTTCAATCAGGTGGTCTCAGTTGTGAATAAGATGCACTGACCCGTGAAATCGATCCAGAGACCGAAAGATAGTAGAGAAGATACTTTGAAGTTTGTCCAGAAGAGTCAAACGGCTTGTCTACTTTGTCCCTTGAAACTTTAATGGGTCACTAAAATCTCACAAGTTACACATTAAGCAATTTGATACAAGAACGATGCGGCATACCTTCATATCTCAAGTTTCTTTGAATAAAAGTTCATGAAAATATAATTCTTTGAATAAAAGTTCGTGAAAATATAAAGGAAAGACTTCATATTATGGAAAGTATGAAGGAATTGCTTCATATCATGGAAAAGATGTAAAAATTTATATAACCAATATAAGTCTGTGGCAAAGGAATAAAGAGAAAAAAAGTAACAATTAAAAAAGAAAAAAAGTAAGATTTTGTAAATTTGTTAAACGAATTAGAGTTAAAAGAAAAAAGTAAATAATTAAAAAAGAAAAAAAGTAAGATTTTGGTTTATAATTTTGTTAAAGGAATTGTCCTATATATATTAATAGACGAATGAATTGAACAGTAACAATGAATTGAACAGTAACAAAGGGCTTTTTTGGGTAAAGACTTTATAAGAAAGTGAGACAATGCAGCGTCGATGGTGATGGAGCCGGCCATGGCGGTGCGCGGCTGAGCTATGGCGGATCCACGGTTCACAAGTAGAGAGCGACGAGGGATGTTAGGTCGATGGCTGCCATAGCTCCGACAATGATGACGATCAAGCTGCTAGGGTTCCGACCAAGTTCTGGCAAGGTCGATGGCTGCCACAGCTCCGACAGTGATGACGGTCAAGCTGCTAGGGTTCCGACCAAGTTCTGCGTGTGCGCTATTTGGATAGATCGACTATCAATGAACCTTAATCGGACGAGTTATGTTGATTTCACGAGTAGGTAAGGTTCCGACGAAGATTCGGTGTACGAACTTCAAGATGAATGTTCCTTTTTCGAGGAGATCGACAAACCCGAGGTTAGATCCCGTGATTTAGTGTTACTCTGTTTCCGATCACCCCTGCTCCTCCTTGGCCTCTTCCCTCTTTCCGGTACGTCTCCTCCGTCAATCACCTTTCTAATCCATGGTTTACAGTTGTCGGATTTTATATGCATCTGTTTGATTCTTCGTTTTGGTGTTTGATTTTGTGTTTCAACCCATGCTTTTATCTTCTTTTTTTTTAATAATATTATTATTCTAGATCCCTGTTGAATTACCCGGTTGTTGTTTTGCCCGACTACCTGCCATTGCTTTGTAATTGCCCTTTTTCATGAGGAATAAAATAGGGTAAATTACTTTTTAAAAAAAGATTTTGTGTTTAAATTCGTATGGGTGTTTGTTGTTGAATGGGCTTTGTAATCAAATTTGTGAAAGTTATGATTGAAAAAGAATGAATATCAATGTGTTTAGTGAGACATTTGTGTCTTGCATGCCAAGTGTTTGTTGTTATGTGTCATTGACGCCAGTCTTCATCAATTGGGTATTGGTATGTAATGGAGAACTACTTTGTAACCAAAGTGTATAAAAAACATATGTTTGTTTTGATCTGTGGTTAGGTATTTTACCTTCTTGGATTTGTGTTTAGCCCCCACCGAGTTAAGGGACTCGGTGGTCACTGGCCGCTCTTCGATCTAGGTGATTGTAGTTGTGCAACATGAACATACCAGATCAAGGCAGCCTTGAGGGGTTAGGGTTTGGTATGGGTCTATTGTGGTTGGAAGTTTGAGGATTTCCACGAATTCCGGTTAACTCTGACGAGAACCTGATGACATGAACCAGGTATGCATGTATCCTTTTTAGTTTGATTGGGTCGTGCATGTTTTTATTTCTAAGAGATTATACGTTTGGGTATACTTCGGGTTGTGATTTCGACAGAGATTGTAGACCGGACGGAGAATTGTGTTATTTGTTCGTATGAGTTTGATGGCTAAGATGAATATCTAAACTTATATAGGAGTGATTGTAAATGTTCATATGTGAAATAAAGATAAAAAACATTAGTGGGTAACTGGTGTATGAAATCACTTTTTTTTAAATTATACCGGTTAACAAATACTAAATGGTAAGAAACTAAATAGTTGACTGTGATTGAGTTTGAAATGGACTATACTTAATTTTTCATAGTCAAATGAAGAGTAACATTTTTTGAATGCTGTAATAAGCGGGCCTTCTGATTTTGGAATTTTTTTAGCTATGAGTCAATGATTGGTGTCACTGAAGGGTGGTAGCTGTTCACCTGCAAACTTCTTTGCAGCCATAGTCGGGTCATCGTTTCGTTGACTCTGAAGACTTACGGAAGGAGATTCGGGTCGCCCAAGGTTAGAGTTCGCTTTTTATTATTTTGCTTTATTTATCAAAGTGTGAAAATGATATATAGATAAATTCTTTTGTTAAGTAGAGTTGGTTTTAGGTGCACGATGTCGGAGGTATCAAATATCAGCTTCGTGCACATCTAAAAACCACTTCATCGGTTGGAGATTGCAAAAGAACATGGCATTGATAAAACGACCATCGTTGTGACGACGTTTGGAATTGAGAACCATAGATTTGAGGAAGAGAAGAAGAAGATGTGTGTAGATTCCGTTTTGGTTTTCCCTGACCCAGGCTTATTGATTTAGTGATACAGAAGCAATAGTCGGCTTTCGTGCTGCTTCCAATGATTATAGTCGGAAATAATGTCCGATTAAACCACTTCATACTCTTATTTGATTGTGGTTAAGATGTTGTTGGGAACTCAAAAAGGTTTTATTGCAGGTATTTTTGGTTGGATTAAAGGACAGGAGGGCTAACTATCCCGCCAGATTTTTGTTAGTATGTTTCAACGACTTTAGCCGTTAATTTTTTTTTCTTTCAAAAAGCTATGATTTTGAATGTGGTGGTTTTAGCTTAAGCGTTTTTGTGTCCTTCAAGCTGCGTTGTAATCTCTATTTCTCATTAGTTTTTTAAAGAATATTTATTTGTTGTTCAAACAAGTATAACAAAGGTTTTACTTTGAAAGTCAAGCTGCTACATGCTAAAACTTTATGAGAAATATTTGTTCACATAAAAGAAAGTTATAACTATGTAAGTTTTACATTACAACATGTATTGAGCTAAAACATTTTTTTAAGAATGAAGATATGAACTTCAAACTTTAAAAGGGCTAAAGTTTACTTTGACTATCTTGAACATGTTAAAAGAACTTACGATTACATCTAGAGTGATGGATTTGAGATTGTTGGGATACCTTGCTGCTAATGCTAAAGCAATATATTTACCCAAATCTTGATTTCCTGCATAATCATAAAAAATTAGCGTTCATGATAACCATTTACACTTAGATTTAGATTTTTTATTGCATAATCTTGGATTCGATAAATAAGAAAGATTGATATGTCAACTATTGCAGCTACAGCCCACATGTTGATCTTTTTTTACCTCTAAAATACAAAATCCAATGGTTTTGTACCTGATAAGTAACAAGTTTGAAATCCAATATTCAAAACGTATGTATTTAGCAAACTTTTTGGCGATGTTAACGGTGTGGTTTGGCCAGTTTTGACGGAATTTCTGGGCCGAACCAGTAAGTATGGTTCTTGAAAAAACAAAACCAAGACGGCTGGTTTAGCTGGGTCGGCTTGACTTGTCAACCCCAGCCATAAATATCCTGAAATGAGCAAAAGAAGTGTATCTTTTGTTGGGTCCTTAACGACAACATGAAGTTTCTGCTCCCCACCATTGTTCATCCAAGAAACACGAGACTCGCAACCACGAGTCTATATGATGTGTAAACCAAATCAATGACTAAACGAATTCATTTGAAATAATTTTCATAATTATTAGGTGGGTTTGACTCATGGATAAAGCAGCAAGATCAAGGGGACTATAACAGAACTAACCGATACTAATTAAATTCATGCGCCACGTAGCATGGGGAATTGTAGGCGCAACGCGCCGCTTTGATACCACTAGTTAGAGTTAAAAGAAAAAAAATGTAAGATTTTGCTTTAAAAAATTTGTTAAAGGAATTAGAGTTAAAGAAAAATTGTTAAAGGAATTAGAGTTTAAAAAAAAAGTAAGATTTTGCTTCAGGGTCTCACTATTTCCACACCCTTAAAATCGTATTTTCACACCTCTACATGTATACGACCTGTATAGAGTTATTTTAGTCGTATAAGTGATTGTTGCACAAAAAAAAAATGTCATGGACTGTTTTTTTGTCCATGTATACGGGCCGTATAACATTATACGACATGTATAGAATACGACCCATATAATGTTATACGACCCAAACATCATATAATGTTATACGACCCATATAATGTTATACGAGTCGTATAGAATGTTATACGGTCTAATATTTTCTCTATGTATACGAGCCGTATAGCATTATACGTGTCGTCTAACATATACGGCCAAAAATTTGTCATGTTAAATTATTCTATACGGGCCTCATAACGTTATACGATTCGTATACAAGGTGTGAAATTAAGATCTTGTGAGATTATTAGGACCTGTTAGAGGAATTAGAGTTAAAAGAACATGAAATTACACATATACCCTCTCACAGACACACGCTCTCTCTACTCATCAAACCTGCGTCTTCACTTCAGCCTTCATCTTCTTGGAACCGAACCGGGTTTTTAGCCCTACCCGTTGAACACCATGGCCACCATAGCTTCTTCCCTCTTTTCTCTGCCTTCCCTGCGTGCAAGTGCAGCAAATAAACCTCACAGAACAACAACAACTCTTCTTCCATGCCCTAATTTCCTTCAACCCAACTTGACCCTCAAATTCTGCAGGTACGACTCTGATTTCTATCTTCTTTTTTGCTAATTGTTTTCTAGGGTTTGTTGTATTCATTGCTCCAGTTAATTATTTGTTTTGGTTTGCAGATTGGGGAATTCTTACACAAATAGAAAGGGGTCAACCGTTGTGATTTCTTGCTTGGTTGATCATAATTCGACAGCTGAAGGATCAGAGTCAAACCCTGTAAGTATATCCTATTTAATCATTGTTGGTATGATCTTTTCATTCTTTCGTTATCAAAGTTTGTAACTTTGTGAAAATTGTTGATGAATTAGGCCTTTAATTTTCAACAATCTTTTGTAATTTCTGCTGAATTGAGGGTTAGCTTTGATTTTTAGTGGCTAATATTTGTTTTGAATGAAGGGGAATTACATTGCCAACCTTAGAAATCATTTGTGATTTATATCCAAAATTCTTCTTTGGAGGAACTAAGGGGCTGTTTGGCAACATCTGAATGGTTAAGTAAGTGCTGAACCAGTAAGAGGTCTGAACCATTAAGAGCCTTTATAATGCTTAACCGTTCAGAGGCAAATGTCTGACCAATTCAGATTAGAGGTCTTAACCATTCAGACTCTGTATAAATCTTAACCATTCAGAGGCAAATGTATGAACCATTCAGACATCTGCTCGTGAAACAAACAGTCTGAACCATTAAGTGCTGAACCAGTAAAAAAGGTCTGAACCATTAAGAGCCTCATTAAGAGGTAAACAAACAACTATTAGAATTAAGATCTAAACAAGCTAAAAAGAAATAAACAAAAAAGACGTCTTTATGTACATTTTTTTTTCTTTTACTAGTCGGATTCAATATCTTTGACTATAACTTTCAAGGGTATTGTTTGGTCGCTTGAGTTTTCTGGTAACAAGTTCTCATGGTCACCAAAACAAGATTTGCTTAACCAAGGTTGTTCTTTTTTCAACGATGGAAATATATAGGGAGCAACTATTGACCTCAAACTCCCAAGAAGAAGCTTGTTAGTGCAGTTTACCTGCAATGCTTGCGGTGTAAGATCACAAAAGCTCATAAACAGACTAGCTTATGAAAAAGGGATGGTTTTTGTTCAGGTATTTCACCTTTGTGGCATGTTATTATATGAATATGTTAATTTCTTTATATGTATGATGATTTCAATGACAATTGTTTACATTTTTATCCAGTGTACAGGATGTGAACAGTATCACAAACTTGTTGACAATCTAAATCTTGTGGTGGAGTACGACTTTCGGGAGGAAATCAATGCGAGTCCGGATGCAGATCAAGTTTGATTCATCGTTCTACTCTGTTTTGTAAATTTGTTCTTTATCTAACAGTTAATATACATTTATAAGCCTTCTTTAATCTATAATTTATAACGTTTGTTCTCCATCGAGTATTTCATATATCTTTTAAAGAGTGTCAATAGTGGTGATGACAATCACATTAATCAGGTTTTGGGTTGTTTCTAACCCAATTAATCAACGGGTTGTATTCAGGTTGATTTGTTTAGTTAAACATGATATGGATGTTGATGATGTCTAAGTCTATGAAGGCGGAAGCTTTTGATGTTCAGGGTTTTGGACCTGCAACTGCCTCTTGCAGTTCTGGTCATTCTAAAGCGAGTATGCATTACTAGGCCCCAGCACACACTTAACCAGCCGCTCAGCGCGTAACTGCATCGGTTACGCTCGTTCAGGTGTCAATTACGCGTGCCGCGTCTGTTACGCGTTTTTACTTCAGTTATGCGTACCAGAGCTTGGACACGCGGTAAGCGCTTAACACAGCGCTCGACGCGAAACCGGCTTTGCACGAGTAACTGACGCCAGTTACACGCGTTCAATTAACAGTGACCTAACGCCCTTGGTTACGCGTTCAATTAACTTGTAAATTTAAATTAAACAATAACACAAAAATCTACATCAAGAGAAGGTTTAGAATCACCCAAAGACTTTTAGACAACAAATTACAAATCAAACCAAAACATTGCGGAAAACTGGTTACAAAGAGATCATAACGAGTCACAAAGATTTGATTTACAAACAAAACATCATGCCGAAGACATCATGCAATTTCGTCACCAACTTTGAATTATGATGGTGTGGGATGGGAAGACATGACGGTTGAGGTTGAGGTGGAGATGGTGATTCAGCTTCCGGTTTCTTGTCTTTCTTTTTTCTCCGTAACTGGAAAAACTGCTGCATTACATCCGCACATTCGGACGATAATACCCCTCTTCTTATTATCATATTTGGGTGAAACGGGTGCACAGGGGCGGGTGGTTTATCCAACCCGGATCCACTTCCACCCACATCAGGAAAAAGTCTACAAGATTAAAAGTAAACTCGAATCAAAATGGCAACTTATACGAATCAAACCCCGATTATTGTGGTTTTTTTTTAAATATATAATGTCAAATAGTCAATACCTGATCCAGCTGCCATAGCTCCAAGTAGCTTATTTGGAGCACCCCATACAATTGTGTCGATCCGGGCTTGAAGGATGGCTCCAGCACACATAGGGCATGGTTCAAGCGTAACATAAAGTGTCGTACCCTGCAATTAAACAAGACCAAAATGAAAAAACACAAATATAACTGTTGGGTCTTAAAAACATTTCATAATACCCTATAGAGTAAAATACCATTTTCGTCCCTGAGGTTTGGCCAGTTTTGCGATTTTTGTTCAAAGGTTTGTTTTTCAGCGTCTGGATCCAAAAGGCTTCTCCGTTAAGTCAAGGGCAATTCTGTCTATTTTGTTAACTTAAAGGGCAATTTGGTCTTTTTCACTTAATGTAAAAAGACCGAATACCCCTGAAAAAGACCAAATTGCCCTTTAAGATAACAAAAAAGACGGAAATACACCGGACTTGACAGAGAAAAATGGATGGAGTTAACGAGCCGGATGAAAGTGGCAAGATTTCAAACCTTTTGGATCAGATGCCGAAAAGCAAACCTTTGGACGAAAGTCGCAAAACTGGCCAAACCTCAGGGACAAAAATGGTATCTTACTCTACCTTATAAGACAACAAAAGGGCAAACTACAGAAAAAAAAATGTATTGTACATTTTTACTACTAAAACTTTTACCCATATATGTAGCATGCATCTTTTTAAACTTTTAATGCAACATATTTTTTGGGGCAATTTCATGTATACCCCTACAAATATTCAAAATACATATATACCCATGTAAAACTAAAATGCCATTACAAAATAGTTGTAATATCATATATACCCAATTTATTAAAAATGTTTTAGTGAATGACATTTTTACCCCTGATATAAAAAATGATTAACCATATCTCAAAATAATCGATGATGCCGAGAGCTCTCGCCTATGATACCACCATCGATGAAAAACAGATAGTAAATTAAGTCAATTGCAAACTGATATGGCATATGAAATTGGTTGCAATCGGAACGACAAACTGATTCGGGCAGATTGAATCGATTGCAAACTGCAGATCAACCCGATTTGGTAGATTGAATTAACTGCAATCGGAATGGCAAAGTGATTCGGCAGGTTGAATCGATTGAGGAGCAACTAACAAACAGAAAAAAAAAAAAAAACAGTTTCTACAATTAAACATAATCAGCATTTCATATGCATTTACTGTCAGACATTTTGAGTGCTTTTTGAGGATTGTACGTACGTCACGATGAACTTCATTTGGTACCGGGTACCGGTACGTACAGGTACCATCAAATCAGCCGGTCCAGCATAACTGTAACCCTTAGTTGTGCAAAAGGACATAATAGCCTTAACTGGTTGTTTTTCCATGTGTCATTATGGCTGCTATGCAGCTCTCACTTGGAACATTGATGACTTGATTCCTCCTAGCGAAAGATATATATACAACTTCAGTTCAAAACAAGAGCTTAAGAAGTGGCACTTGTATTCCGATTCTCAATACGGAGGTAGCCCACTGCCTTTATATCCATAACTCATTATTGGTAAAGTTCAAAATGGAAGTTTTTGCGAGTCATTTTAAATCCTTACACCTTAAGTACATCTTACAATTCAGATCATTTACACAAATATGCTTCTCAGAAAACATGTGTGTTTGTCTATGTTCTTAAAAAATAACTAGTGTCATAATTTATATAGGTTTATCATCAGCAGCTTTAGAGATCACAAATGCCGGAAAGGAACAAAGTGGTACTGGTTAGGATCTCTATCCTCACACCAAATATGCACAGTCCACACTCCATATTTTATTTGTGCTTTTGACTCTTTAAAATACTATATAGGAGTTTTCTCTGGAAATCTGTCTTTGGATGTTACGGAGGGTACAAAAGAAGAATGCGCAGTTTTAGACTTTTAGGGTTTAGTTTACCCAGAAAACCCATCCTGACCCACATGTTATTTTGTTATTTTTTAAAGTTACCCATCTTGACCCATTTAACAATTCTTGTTAACCCATCTACTACAAAAAATAATACCCATCCTAACCCAAAGTTGAATTTATGGGTCATTGGGTTGATTTTGCCACCCCTACTTACATGCATTCTTGAAGCAAACTTCTATTTAACAAAAACTTGTTCATAGGTTAAAGTAAATGACATCTGAGTACTCACTCGTAAGCAATTCTTTTTATATTTCTACATAGATTAATAATCGGCACCCATGTTAACCAAAACTGATCTCCAGATTATTTACGACTGGTTCGGATATGGGTTTGTGTCAACATATTCAGCGTATAAAGAGAGACGATGATTGGAAAATGGGATGCGATTGCAATCGGAAAATAAAGACAGTGACTGAAAAATCTAGTCGTACTTATTTCCAGAAGAACGAAGATTAGACCCACCAATTTTTAGTTAATAGTTCTATATGTTTTCTTTAATTATTTTTAAGTTTTTATTTGTTAATATTAAGGGCTATTTTACAAAGGGTAGTATGGTCATTAAGTAAAAGTTCATAAAACAATATGATATTTTAAGATTTCATTGGACATATATGATACTTTGAATGTTTGTAAGGGTATATATGAAATTAATCCAATTTTTTACTATTTAATGCAACATAATTGCAAGTTCTTAACAAACTACACAATTAGTAACAAGTAAAAAAACATATTTATCATTTAATGCAACATATGTTGCATAACACGGTTAAAAAGAAGATGTTGCTGTGTGTGTGTGTGTGTGTGTGGAGGTGAAGGTTTACCGAAAGTCTCCATGAGTGTAACTTGTTTGAAGCCTCACGTATACAAATCATCTCCGCATGAGCAGTAGCGTCACGTAACTCTTCTACCCTAAAACCATAAAGTTTATCTTATTAACAAACACTAATGGAAAAACCTCTATGAAAAATATAACGAATAGAAAAGGTTATTACGAACTTACAAATTATATCCACGAGCAATTATTTTACCGTCCTGAACAAGAACAGCCCCGACAGGCACTTCCCACATATCGGCAGCCTTTTTAGCTTCCGACAATGCTTCTCGCATAAAAAATTCATCGTTTTTACGTTGCTTTGCTTCGATAGTATACGCCTCTTCCCATTCATCAAATCTATCTTTCGACACTTGATCTGTTCGTGCAAGTTTCCGTCTCGAAGGATTCGGTGGTGGTTCGACTGTTACCGTTTTGCCACTACCAGATGCATCCGCGTGTGGAACTTGAGTCAACGGTTTCGAGACTATTTGGTCAACAGTTTCACCGGTCACTGAAGTTGACTTTACGATAGGTGACCTTCTCATTCGAATTGCAGGCAATGGAATTGATGATTCTTCAATTACTAACGGAGATAACGGTGAATCTTGTTTCTCTTTGAAACTAGAAGGGGTGGAAACCTCTTTTCGACTCGATTCATCTGGTTCATGACCAGAAAACCATCTTTCACTACTTGTAGACTGATTCGATACCCCGCCTGATTTAGGTGTATGCGTTTCCGAACGCGATGACCCCCACCGCAGTCGAACAACGTCTCCGATGACATTCCATAACGACCGACCACTCCTTTTCGCCTGTTCGTCAGAAGACGTATTACCTGGTGCACCGCTTTCATGCCACACCTCATCAGACGGTCCCATGTCTCCGTCTTTTTCATCGTAATTTCCTGAACCGGATTCACCCGAACTCTTTAGTTCGTGTTGCGCGTCGTCTTCACGTGCTAATTCAACTTCGGATATAGAGAGTTGGTGTTTTGCTTTCTCGACAAATTCCCCCACAAATTGACCCGCTGATTTCTGCTGTTCATCGGCTGAAGCAATATGTGTACCGGTTTCTTGAAAACTAGAATGAGGGTTCAATTTCAAAGCTTTATAGCTACTAGATGACTCTTTCGGCATACCAACATGAAAACTCGAAGCCTTAGTTGTTTTTCTACCGGTTTTCATCGTTTCTGTGGGTCCTGCCACCATTGCCACCTGAGATGAATTTGAAGACTCTAAATGCAGTTCTTGTTTTTTAGTTCTGATATCAGATTGCGTGTGCGAAACTGATGTATTTTCAATATTAGAAACAAGGGTATCTGAAATTTGTTGCGATTTCACTCTTGACTCTTTTGATGAAGTCAATTGGTCAACTCGCTGGTGTTTTTCTTCTCTCTGATCATGCAGTTCTTGTTTGTTGGTTCTGATGTCAGCTTGCGTTTGTGAAACTGACGTGTTTTTGGTATTGGTAACAATCGTATCTGAAATTTGTTGCGATTTCTTTCTTGAATCCTTTGATGATGAAGCCAATTGGACGACTCTCTGGTGTTTTTCTTCTCTTTGATCTTTAAACCGACCACTAACTTGTGTTGAACTTTCTTCCATGTTCTTCATTCGATTTTCTTCCCAATTCTTCATTCGAGTCTCAAAGGATGAAGAAGAAGAAGAAGATGCCATTCTCTTGTCAAAGTTATGAGTTTCAGAGGCTTCTAAGTTCACATTTGACTGCTTTTTGTACTCGTTTTGGCGAGTTAAATCAACAGTTTCCCCTTTATGGTGACTTGTTCGTTCTTGAACTGATGCACTAAACTTATTTTCAGTGCCACTGTAAAGCTTCTGGGTGCTAGAGTTCTCATTCTTCATTCCTGATCGAGATTGATAGCTAATTCTATCAGTTTTTTCACTATGTTGTTGACTATTTCGCTCTGTATGTTGACTTTGACTAGACTCCACATTAAGCTTCTTTTCTGATTTCTTTCGCCACTCTTGATTCCCATAATACGATTCAGCGGTATTCTTTTTCACCATCTCACTTTCTTTTTTACCAAACTCCTGTTGTCTCTCCACGTTTTCTTCAAGTTCCTCATCATAAACTCTTCGATCATCTTTATACTCATTCGAAGATTCTCCTTTAACAAAATAATCATCATTTTCAATTACAATATCATCGTCACTACCATACTCACCAGCAGAAGAAACCGAGTAGACCCTTGTCTTTTCCCTTCATGATTCACCCCTGTTACAGACATTCGTCTCTCATCGCTTAACTTACTATTTTCTTTCTCACTAGACCGAACTTCTGCAACTTTAGCATCACACTTCAAATCCCTCTTCACAGATCCCGACTTCACAGTTTTCGCTCTACTGGAAATCTTACTCGAATCCTTCTTTTGGACCCGTTTTCTATCCCGAACGCTAATACTCTCCAACCCAACTTCCTCAGTTAACAAATCAAGCAAAAGCTCAACTTCATCAACACAATCATTACTAAAAGACTGTTCAATGTTGTTCTCTTCAAAACTCGAACACGCATACCTACGGTCTCCTAACTTCCGCCTAGCCTTAAAAGTACCAATCTTATTATAATAACAAGAGCTGCTTCTATCAGACTCACTAGTTGAAGAAAACCTAGAAGCACTATCACACAACTACCATGAACAAGTAATCTCCTGCTAGGTGAAAACTGAATCAAAGTAGATTGCCTCAATCCATTACACAAAAAGCTAGGGTTTGCTATTCTAGGTACACTGTTATAATATGAATTATTATTAGCAGCAACATGAAGAGCAATTGTATGATGATTGAATTAGTAACGGATTGGTGATACAGTAAGTAAGTAGGATCATCGGTGTATATAGATCGAGGAGGAGGTCTGTGTGTAAGGGGTAAAGATGAGTAGAAACAAGTGGTGTGCTTCATTTTGAAGTTGTAGATGTGGAAGTGAGTGTTACCTTGAATTTGTTGAGAAAGTTGAATGAATTGGAGGTGGAAGAATCGCCATTTTTGGAGTGAGATAAGAAGATGGATCAGAAGACGCAAGTGACAATGGATGGATTGGGAAAACTGAGAGAATCTTGTGGACGGTAACGGAAATAACCACGGTTTAACTCTGAGTTAATACTTAAATGTGTTTAAAATTGATCTGGGAGTTTAAGCATTTCAAAAACAAACAGTCTGAACTATTAAGAGTTATATTAAAAGATAGAGTTAGGATCCTGTAAAAAAGGCCCAAAGTGTGAGAAAGGTAAGAAATAATATCAGCCATTAGATCTTTTGATCTAATGGTTGAGATCAATAGGGACCAAAATGTAAAATATTTATATTAATTTGGATTGAATTGAAATATCTAGGGGCAATTGTGTCTTTTTATTTCATTTTGTAAATCAATTCAATCTAAAATCCCTACAATTTCGTTCTCTCTCTATCATACGTTCCTAATTTCTCTCTTTCTCTCTCTTTCTTCTTCCATATTCAGAACATAATCCCTGCAAACATCACGAATCTGAAGATAAAACATCAATACGAAGATCAAACATCAATCGGAAGATCAAACATCAATCGGAAACGGAACCAGCAGTGGTGGTCGACGACGGCGGTGGTTGGGTTCGACGACGGCGGGTGGTTGGGTTAGATGAAGGCGGCGATTGGGAACTATGAGATTTTACTGTCGGGTGGTTGCGTTCGACGACGGCGGTGGCGGACCGGCAGTGGTGGTGCCGGAATCGGAGAAGAAGATGATACAGAGATGTAAGGATTATTGAATGGTGTTATTTTTTACTGAATGGTGTTATTTTTTACTGAATGGTGTTATCTTTTATGAATGGTATTATTTTTTACTGAATGGTGTTATTTTTTACTGAATTGTGTTATTCTTTTCTGAATGGTGTTATTTTGTTTCTGAATGATGTTTTTTTTCTTTTTCTGAATGGTGTTATATTTATTTACTGAATGGTGTTATATTCTTGTACTGAATAGTGTTATATTATTTACTGAATGGTTTTATTTTGTTTACTGAATGATGTTATTTTTTGTTTACTGGATGGTGTTTTTTGTTTCTGAATGGTGTTATTTTATTTCTGAATGGTGTTTTTTGTTTACTGAATGGTGTTATATTTTTTTTGTAAAAACACCATGAATTGAACTATGACTTTTTTTAAAACATCATGTCATGAACATACTCTGATTCTGTGAATGATGCAAAAAGAATTAAAATGAATGATGTTATGGACGGTTATAAACTTATAATTCCTTAAATCAAGGATTTTCTCTCTCCAAATCCTTAAATCAAGGATTACCATATTTGAATTTGTTAGTGCATTTACAATCATACCCTTTTCAATTAATTTAGATCTAATGGTTGAGATTCTTTCTTACCTTTCTCACACTTTTGGTCTTTTTTACAATAACTCCACCCTATATATATATATATATATATATATATATATATATATATATATATATATATATGTATGTATATATATATATATATGTATGTATGTATGTATGTATGTATGTATGTATGTATGTATGTATGTATGTATAGGAGTGTGTGAAGGAATGAGGGGCGTGAGATCGGCTACCAGCGGCCGGATATCACGGGCCTGGCCAGGCGCCGGAGCAAGGGGGTGGGAAGATGGGGCGGCGGCGGGAGGACGAGGCTAGGGACGAGCCCCATACCTTCTGGTCTTATAATAGAAAACTCAAAAATAATCTAATTGGTCGGTGGATTTTATTTCGTGATGAAACGATTAATGTTTTCAATATGAATTTTTTGTCAAAAATTCCCTATTTTTCGTTTTCTTTTTCGGCAAGAAACGACGTGCCAACCACCGTGACACCGGGCGCTGTGGCCAAGGTCGACTACTTGACCACCGCCAGCCCCTTGGCTCTCCCCAGATGCGCGGAAACCCGATCTCCACCCACAAGAATGCTCGACAGTGGAATAATCGGTAAAACCTCGCCTCCCATCTAAGTCAAACCGTCCCCACCCGTACTCGCTCTTCACCTGGATGCCGCAGAACATAATAAGGAGAGTAGGATTCGAATCTGAATCATAAGGAACACCAACTTCTTTCCAACCACTCTACCACTACCTCATTTGCACCACTTTTCATTTTCTAGAGAGTTGCGAATACGACTTGAGATTTTGGTGTTGGGCCAAAATCTGAGTTCAAACATCAAATCATATCTTCAAGCGGGCTGAAACTATAAATTTGTGTACCAATTCAAGTTTTCCACGAATAAATATCAAGAGTTATATAATTAAAATAGGGATATTGGATTTAAATAACTAAACTTTCATCAATCAATCGGCAATAGTACTTTCAAACTAACTGAACACTAACCCAGTTAGTTTTTTTTTTTTTGCTGATATGGCACTTATGTGTTGACGTGGCATCTGACTTGGTTTTTTTGTTGACGTGGCACCTAACTTGGCTTTTTTATGACGTGGCAGCTGCTGTTAGCAAACTGGGTTAATGTTGGTTTATTTTGAGAGTGCTATCGACCAATAAGTTGAAATTTAGGAGTAGTGTGGTACAAAGTGAAAATTGAGAATGCTATCGACTAATTGATAAAAGTTTAGGTTATTTAAATCCAATATCCCATTGAAATAAGATTAATTGCTCAAAAAAGTTTTTAAAATTCGCAATTTAATCCACATGTTTTTAGAAGTTGGCATGGTTCGATCCAGAGGGCAACCCGGTTTTCACCCAGCTGTTACCCCAACGGCTTTACCGTGTGGGGGCAGTATGGTTTCCGGGCGAAGGTCAGTTCCCGTACGCGGCCGGGGCCTGATAGAACATCGCGCCCGCAACACGGACTGACATGGGATTGTCTTTGACAAGAACCCGATGACCTATAGGTCCTGTACATAGAAAGTCAACCTTAAAAAAAATTATTTTGCAAGGGCTATTGATATGTTTTCTTGGTACATTATATGCTTTTTATAGCGTCTGTAATTAACCGTATGTGTGTGGTACATAATATGTTATTATTAGTTTATTACATCTTTTGTTTGCGGTATGCCTATAAATGGACCGAACAAACACGAACAAAGACATGTTAATTCACGTTTGTTCATTTAACTTTAACCGAACATATACATATAATTGAAGGAATTTTTGTGTTTGTGTTGATTCATTAAGAAAATGGGCATGTCTGTGTTCATTTAAACCTAAACGGAGATAAATGAACATAAACAAACAAACTTAAATGAACATAATTTAACAAATATAAAATAATACAAATGAACATAAACGGACATAATTCAACTTTTTCCATATAAACTATTGATTAATTACGATAAGTTCTATCGGAAAAAACACATTTTTATCACTAAAAAACTCAATTATCAATTAGTTCTATGTATATAAGTAGTTACAAAACCTCTTTTATTTTAATTTGTATAAATACAACTTCATATGTACTTGTTAAAATATAAACGAGCAAACATAACGAACATAAATGAACAAACATAAACGAACGTCCACGAACATTAATGGACGAACAACACGTGTATTCATGTTCGTTCATTTAATTAAACGAACAAATAAATTTGTTCAGGTTCGTTCGTTTATTAAATAAAGAAACATAAACGGACTTCCCTTCGAACAAGTTCACAAACAGTTCATGAACGTTCCATTCATTTACAAGCCTAGTTTGTATTGCGTATCATTGTTTTATTGTGTTTATAAATTATCAAAAATGTTTGCGGTATATAGTACAGACATAAGGCATTTCTATGGGTTGTGATTCATGTTCTATTTGCGGTAGACAATATAATTTAGTGTCTCTCTTTTTTTTCTTTTTTGAACATAATCATCTTAAAATCATTGAAAAATTACAATATTATTCGTATATCTTTGCCTTTTAACATAATAATAATCTTGTAAAGTTGCATAACGCAATAAACAATTCATGATTGAAAAAGTACATTTCTACTTTCTTAGTATTTGAATTTGAATTGAATAATATTTAACTTGATTTTCGCTTATAAAACTCAATAATAGATCATTGTGTATAGATATTTTACATGAATGGTGATTTTTGATTTGTTGTCCTCGAAACAGAATCGATATGGCTTTAATAATACGAATTTAATAGATTATTAAAGGAATAATATATTAATATTGTATAAAGAAATCAATATACTTCTATATTTGTTATTTAAACTCCCCAACTCAATTTTAAGAGTTAAATGTCATGTTAGTTGTTGTGGTTTGGGTCATTTTGCCAGTTTAGTATAAGGGTTTCATTTTTTCGCCTGTGGATCCAAAAAGGTTTCACCGTTGTCATTTTAGTCCACTGGGTTAACTTCATCAATTATTTATGTTAACGAGAAGGGCAACTCGATTATTTTATATGTAATTCTGTTAACTAGAAAGGCAATTCGGCCATATAAAATGACCGAATTGTCTTTCTAGTTAACAAAAATAATGGATGAAGTTAACCGATGTAGCGTGTAATACGAAAATGAAGATCGAACACGTTGATTCTAAGAATACCCGCGAAGATCTTTTCCCAAACCCCCAAATTCGTCCCCCAAAATACAAGAATTTACAAAAAGTCAAACAATTATTTTATAAAACTCAAAAACTATCCCCCAATACAAATTACATGAGAACTTATATAGAGTTTTTATGATCAACTCAATGGACATAAATTAAAACAAAACTTAATGAACACTAAATGTGGATTTATTTCATTACATAATTGAGTCGACACTTGATATTCCCGCATCATTCTCCCCACCTTTGGAAAAACTCGACCTCGAGTTTTGTCCCAGGCTAAAGCCACCTGGATCGAAAGGAACATCAATCCGATTCTTTTCGATTATTATCAAGGCCCGCCCAAGTAGTTCTACTTCACGGGTTATCTCATTTGACTCTGAACCTGTACCACCTGGGTTGAACGGAGATAGGACCATTTCTTGTTCACTATTGTCTTGACCCTCTCAATTAATATAGTTCCAACTAAATAACCATATAGTCGTAAACCATGGACTTCATTGTATTTTTTTACAACATACCCATCAAGTTTAACAACTTTTTCTTCATTTTGATCAATATGAGGGGCATCTTTTGACGACATAGCTTCTCCAACCTCCACAATCTGGCCATCAACCAAATTTTCAAATAGAACCTCGTACCAGATTTTTACAGCATGAGAATTTTGTATACCATGGTTTTCATCATCCAAAATAATTTCCTCAAAACTATTTGTTGGAAAATTACCTTTTAAAATTGTACAAAAGTAAATTTGAGAAGCACCAAAATCTATTTTGTTTCTTAATGCCTTCGACTTCATTGCTTTGCTCATGAAATTTTTTTTCAAGCCCCACATGCTAACAGGTTGAGTTTCAAATGTAGCCGCTGGACCACCCGTTACCATAGTAGGAGAATCACCCTTAACGCTATGACTTTTGAAACTTGATTCGTCATCACCGGCTCCCATGATCGTCGACTCTTTTTTGTGGTCATGCCTAATGGTGAGCACACTACTGGTACCACCCGAGTCACCGTCGCATGCCCAAGAATACCATTGCTCATCCTCGTATCTATCAAAACATGGTAGAGTGTGGTACAAGCGATAATCCCTCTCACAAGCCATTTTGAGCCAGGAATTTAGCTCTGATACCAACTGATGTAGCGTGTAATACGAAAATGAAGATCAAACACGTTGATTATAAGAATACCCGCGAAGATCTTTTCCCAAACCCCCAAATTCGTCCCCCAAAAGACAAGAATTTACAAAAAGTCAAACAATTATTTTATAAAACTCAAAAGTATCCCCCAATACAAATTACATGAGAACTTATATAGAGTTTTTATGATCAACTCAATGGACATCAATTAAAACAAAACTTAATGAACACTAAATGTGGATTTATTTCATTACATAATTGAGTCGACACTTGATATTCTCGCATCATTAACTCAGTGGACTAAAATGGCAACAGTGAAACCTTTTTGGACCCATAGGCGAAAAATAAACATTTGGACTAAACTGGCAAAATGGTCCAAACCTCAGGTACTTAAATGACATTTAACTCCAACTTTTATATGCTAAACTGCTAAAGTACTTAAACATGTAAAAACAATATTTTCTAGATTTAATTGCCAAAATCGTCCCTGAGATTTGGGCACGTTTGCCATTTTCGTCCAAAATGCATTTTTTGTACCATTTTGTCCCCACGTTTGTAATGCCATTTTCATCCAAATGCCTAACCAAGTTACTTTATAACTCTATTCCAAAGTGGGTCGAAAGTTCTTTCGAATTAGAGATATTGTGCTTTGGCCTATAAGTAAGATACTCTCGTCGAGAAGCGATTAACGGTATCTTACCCTTCCGGTTACTACACATCTCTAAATGATTGAAACATTCGGGACTTTGGCGAGAATAAAAATCGAGGAATGGGACTTAAAAGACGAGATGCGGGTTTCACCCCTAACTTGACGATTTCGTACCCTAAATGTGGTTGGTACTCGTCGGCCAAAATAAAATTTTGACACTTTGACGAGGGTCCACTAGAGTTGAAATGGAAATTACCATTAAGTTGTGCAAAAATAGATTAAAGGTAGAATGAGAGTCGTTTACCAAATTGGTTTCACGCCTATTTTGGTAAATTCTTCTCGTTGGTGTTACAAGAGTATAAAAATAGCATAAGTGTATTCGTGTTAGCCTTAGGAAAGGCACATAAATTTAATCAAGAGTATAGCTAGGAAGCATGCATGGTAGAGTACAAAAGTTTTAAACAACAAATAAGAGGCAAAATTCCTAGAACTATAGATTAGGGAAAAAGCATGGCCATTTTCCTAATTCCCTATAGTTATGGCTCTGATACCAATCTGTCACACCCCAACCGATGGCGGAAACATCGGGATGAGACGAAGTGTGTAGATTGCTCAAAACGTCATAACACTATGTGACAATAATTAATTAAATTCAAATTTCATTTCAAAACTAAATGTCATACATGATCCAAAAAGGAAATAACAACATTGTTTCAACAAGTAACATAACAAACAAAAGATAGAATATTCTAGGTGTGTATCTAGTCCACCCTAAACTCGTTTCATCAATCATCCGATACTTCATAATCAACCTGCAGCATGTATTAAAATAGAGTTCAATGCAAAAGCAAAGAGCAAGTATACAAGTTTGTTTACATAGTATAATAGAATAAAAGACTCAAATCCAACATGATTCATAATATGTGAATTACTAGTATGCAATTTTGGCGTACACTATGATCAAACCCAAGAATCCAACGCATAAAATAGCCTAATCCCAAAGAGTCACGGGATGGTAAAAGTTTCAACTTAACAATACCCCAAGTTTAACGGGCGGTGCGTAAATCCTATAGTGCTATAATTGTCAAGGTGGGCTAGCAAAGTTAATGAGCATATACGTTCCAAAAAGTTTCAAATAGAGCATACAAGAATCATAAGTAAAGCATATTAGTTTCATGTTCGTACGAGGATTGAGTAAGTTTAGTTTAGTTTCAAGACGTTTGCATAGTTATACATGTCGCATCCCAAAGTGTAAAGGGGAAAAAGGGATCGAGTATACTCACGGTTTACAAGTCGTGACTTGAAGTTCCGAGAGCAAGTTGGTGGAGGAATTAGTTTGGAGCACCTTGTCCTTCTACACGGGAAAGCAAAGGTGTGTGAGTTTGGGGAAGTCGGAAGATTATAGATTCGGAGTTTAAAGATGTATAGAAAATAACATATGTGAAAATAATCATCTTGTACACATAACTCTTGTTCTTGACACTATTAAAACTCAAAAGAGTTGGTATGATTTCATGGATTCAAGGATCCATTAGAGTCGTAACAAGGGCATGGTCATAGATGATGTAACATATTCTTAACAAGTAACTATTAAGTTATCATCAAGTTTAGTTACTTAGATATATACATATAGGTTAACTTAGATAGTATAGATTACAAGTCTTAATATTCAAGCATGAGGTAGGAGATTAATGTCTCCATTTAGGTACCTCTTTGTGACATAGAGTTCATACATGAGGTAGGAAGAACAAGCTTCCATTTAGGCACCTCTATTGTTCACCACTACACTTGTTGTTATAAACAACAAGGAGGGTCATGAACATACAAGTATTAAGGTAATAATAACAACTAATCTATAGCAAAACATCAAGTAATGAGTGGATTCTTATGAAGGATAGCCTAGGCTAAACCAACCATCACACATACATCAAGTTTCACACTTGAACACTACTTGTGGGTAAAACCCTAATTAAAAACAGAAAGTTTGTGAGGTTTTAATCTATGATTTAAGTGTCTCAACCATGTTTTTAAGCCTAACCAGCCATAAGATAGGTTGTAAGCATTAGGACATTGGTATGAGATGTGTTAGACACAAGTTGGATGAAGTTTACATAAGTTTGTAACAAAACAGAAAGTTTTTGGTCAATTTCGGGGCAATTCCAGGTCTGATTTCTCCAAGGAGAAGTCAAGGAATCAAACCCCATGATTAACCAAGCAAGTAGGAAAAAGAATCGGGTGATTTCGTTAAGAAATGAGCAAGTTATACTCACTTTTGTGCAAGAGTATAATTCTATCCGAAAATGCAGATTTACAACTGATTTGAGAGTGAATTTGGAGTGATTTGAGAGTGTTGAAAGTGTAGAAATGCTTGGAGAAGGTGTATATTTATAGTGGAAGAGTTTGAGTATGATTGGAGGTGTTTGGAGGTGGCTTAATGGTGATTGGGAAGTGTTAGAACTTAGGATTTCGTGCTAATTCGCGTGATAATCAGCTGTTGTGTTTTTTCCCGATCTGACATCCCCACGCGGCCCGCCTGAGGTTTCAGGCTAAGTTCACGCGGGCCGTGAGCCATTTGTGGTTCTGGGTAAGTTTCATTTTTTTACAATTTGGCCCCTGAAGTTGTGTAATTGATGCTTTTAAGGTGTTTTAAGGGCCATTCTTGTCACAAAAGCATAGATTAGATTATGATTTAGCATGAGGAGTATAAACCAAGTATAATCAAGCGTATAAGTATCAAATCAAGTGTCGTTCTCGTTCAAAATACGTTCAATGCATAAGTTTAGATTAATTGCAAGTTTCACACATAGTTTCCAAGAATCACGTTTAAACAGTGATTGATTCACGAAGTCGAACATACGAGCATATATAGAATGCGTATAACATAAATGTAACAAAATACAAGCTTCATTAATGATCCAAGTCTCGATTCGATAATGATTACAAGGAAAGGAACGATTACAAGAATACAAAGTTTCCAAAAATAGAAATACGAACAAAACTTTCTATAAATGGAAAGTACGAAAGAGCAGGGCGTTACACACCTGAGCCCAAGCGCATTGCGCGTTTTATTGGTGGTTTAGCCCCTAAAGTTAAGGGGAATGTTAAGGCTTCTCAGCCAGCCACCTATAGATCCGCTGTAGATCTATCATTATCCCTCACCCTAGATGTGGCGAGGAGTCGGGCAAAGAAGGTTTCTGAAGAGGGGAAGAGGAAGAGAGAGGATGATCAGTCCTTTCAGTCAAACAAGAAAAGAAAGGGGAACTTTGGTTCCAAGAAAGGGCAAACTGGTGATAAGCCCAAGTGCAAGGTATGTCACAGAAGGCACTTTGGAAAGTGCAACCGGGATCCACAGGCCAAACCTTGTGGGATTTGTAAGAAAATGGGGCACAAATCTGTAGAGTGCCGGAACATCAAGGATGCAACCTGTTATGGTTGCAACGAAAAGGGGCACATTAAGACCAACTGCCCCAAGAATGCAAAGAAGCCTGAGGAGGCTAAAAAGAACAATGCCAGAGTATTCCAGATGCAGGCTAGGGAAGCGGTGAATGGTGATAAAGTCATAACAGGTACCTTCCTCATTAATAATATTTATGCTAGAGTCTTATTTGATTCCGGTGCTGATAGGTCCTTTGTAGACCATAAGTTCTGTAAGTTGTTGAATTTGCCTATTAAGACTCTAGACATAAAATATGAGGTGGAGCTTGCCGATGGTACCTTAGAATCAGTTTCGACTCTTCTGGATGGATGTTCCATAGCTATTAAGAATCATTCTATTCCGCTGTCCCTTCTGCCAATGAAATTGGCTGGTTTTGATATAGTTTTAGGCATGGATTGGTTGTCGCATAAACAAGCCCAAATTGCATGTGATAAAAAGCTAGTTACTATCAAAACCCCTTCTGACGAATTAGTCACCATCCAAGGAGATACACAATATGGATTGCCCAGCAATATGTCCATTCTTAAAGTATCTCAATGCTTGAATAATCCAAAGCCAAAGATTGACTGTGAATAATCCAAAGCCAAAGATTGAAGACATTCCAATCATTTCAGAGTATCCAGATGTCTTTCATGACGAATTACCTGGATTACATCCTGAGAGGCAAGTAGAGTTCAGGATAGATATCCTTCCAGGATCTGCGCCACGTTTTCCTTCCCATCTAACTTTGACGATAGGAATCTTACTGCGCCTTAGCAACTTGACTTGCTGATCCACGACTTCCACAGGTTTTTCCACGAAATGCATAGTTTCGTTGATTTGAAGATCTTCGAGAGGAACTTGAAGTCCTTCATCAGCGAGACATTTCTTTAGGTTCGAGACGTGGAACGTTGGATGAACATTGCTGAGCTCTTGAGGTAAATCGAGTCGATAAGCCACCTTACCAATCCTTTCGAGTATCTTGAAAGGACCAACATAGTGAGGGGCAAGTTTTCCCTTTTTACCAAAACAAACCACTCCTTTCCAAGGAGATACTTTGAGTAGGACATGGTCCCCAACGTCGAATTCCATTGGTTTTCGTCCCTTGTCAGCATAGCTCTTTTGACGATTACGAGCCTTAAGTAGATTATCACGGATTTGAAGGATCTTATCCGTTGCTTCTTGTATGAACTCAGGGCCAGTAAAATGTTTGTCACCAATCTCGTGCCAGCTTAAAGGAGATCGGCATTTGCGACCATACAATGCCTCGAAAGGAGCCATTTGAATGCTGGAGTGATAGTTATTGTTGTACGAGAACTCGATCAAATGTAAATGCACATCCCAACTACCACCAAAGTCGATGACACAAGAACGGAGCATGTCCTCTAGGGTTTGGATAGTACGTTCAGCCTGTCCATCCGTTTGAGGATGAAAGGCCGTACTGAGATTCAAATGAGTACCCATAGCGGACTGAAAAGTTTGCCAAAGACGCGAAGTAAATCGACCATCACGATCAGAAATGATGTCGAGAGGAACACCATGATAGCGTATGACTTCATCGGTATAGATGCGAGCAAGTCGTTCAACCTTGAAATCTTCGCGAATAGGAATGAATTGAGCGGACTTAGTCAAGCGATCGATGATCACCCAAATCTTCCCCCTTCCTTCTTCATCTTGTTCTTCATGAATCTAGACATGGTTGTATGTAATTACGGTGCTCATACCATCATAAAAATGTCGTCGACCTCGCAAAACCCTATCATCGATTCCATTGTTGCAATAGAGCGGTATGCATATGTGTTATTATTAGGGTTTAGTTGCAAAATCAAACCCTGGTCGTCGATTCCATTGTGTAGGTTTAACAATATATCATTAGATCTAGCAGTTCGTGTGGATAATCAGGTTTAAAGTTCTAGTTTGTTGTTTATAATAAATGGTCTATGTAAACTGTTAAAATGCTATTTGACATTTGTTTTTGGGTTGTAATTGCATGTGATCTATTGAATGGTTAACTTATGATGTGATCTATTGAATGTTTAATACCTGTTGTGTTTTATGATGTGATCATTTGTAGTAGGTTTAACAGGTCATTTGTTGTGTTTAGCAGGTTTGACGGTATAAAGTAACTTAGTTAGGCATTTGGATGAAAATGGCAACAAGTTACAAACGTGGTGGGGCAAAATGGTACAAAAAGTTCATTTTAGACGAAAATGACAAACTTGCCCAAACCTTAGGGACGACTTTAGCAAATAACTCTATTTTCTATATTAAAGTTGCTAAACTCGTCTAGAAGGCATATGTTAGTGAAAAAGATATTTAAAATTGTGATTTGTTACCTTTGAACCAAGTAAAAATTTGATAATTTAACATTGGAGTGTTTTGCAATAAAAATCTTTACCATCTCACTTTGAAAAGACTTGAGGGCACAATTGTCCTATATATTAAAAATCGAAGGTTCGAACTGAAGATGTTCCGAAGACGGCATTCAGAACGAGGTATGGACACTTCGAGTTCTTAGTGATGCCTTTTGGGCTCACTAACGCACCTGCAGCATTCATGGACCTCATGAATAGAGTCTGCAAGCCGTATCTAGATAAATTTGTCATTGTCTTCATAGACGACATCCTTATCTACTCGCGTAACCAAGTGGAGCATGAAAAGCATCTTAAGTGTATATTAGGGCTGCTTCGGCAAGAAAAGTTATATGCCAAATTTTCCAAGTGCGAATTTTGGCTTCGCAAGGTCCAGTTCCTTGGACATGTTGTCAGTGAACAAGGTATCCAAGTAGATCCGGCCAAAGTAGAAGCTATTATGAATTGGGAAGCACCAAAGACACCTACGGAAATTCGTAGTTTTCTGGGTTTAGCAGGATATTATAGAAGATTCATTGAGAACTTCTCAAGAATAGCTGCACCATTAACCTCCTTGACCCGTAAGAATGTGAAGTTTAATTGGGGTCCAAAACAGCAGGAATCTTTTGAGATCCTGAAGCAAAGGTTAAGCAATGCTCCGGTTTTATCTTTACCGGAAGGAACTGAAGAGTTTGTTGTATACTGCGATGCATCACACACCGGCATGGGGTGTGTACTTATGCAGCGAGGCAATGTAATTGCTTATGCATCGCGACAGCTAAAGGTGCACGAAAAGAATTACACCACCCATGATTTGGAATTGGGTGCTGTTGTATTCGCACTAAAGTTGTGGAGACACTATTTGTATGGAACAAAATGTGTAATCTACTCGGACCACAAAAGTCTCCAACACCTGTTTAATAAAAAAGAACTCAATATGAGACAACGTCGTTGGATGGAAAAATTAAATGATTATGATTGCGAGATTCGCTACCATCCCGGTAAGGCAAATGTGGTCGCAGATGCCTTAAGCCGAAAAGAAAGAGTTAAGCCAATCAGGATTAATGCAAAGAGTATTGAGTTGAAGAGTAATTTGAATGAAAGACTGTTGGCCGCACAAAAAGATGCCATGTTGGAAGATAATGTTCCAAACGAAAAGTTAGGTGTAACTGGCGAACAATTAACACCTGGTAAAGATGGAATCCTAAGAATGAATGGTAGAACTTGGGTTCCTATTCAGGGAGGACTTCGGGATGTAATTCTTCAGGAAGCCCATAATTCTAAGTATTAGGTCCACCCGGGAGGTGACAAGATGTACCACGATCTTAAGGAAAATTATTGGTGGATAGGTTTAAAGAAATCTATTGCCACCCATGTAGCTAAATGCCTGACATGTGCTCAGATTAAAGCTGAACATCAGAAGCCATCAGGTCTTCTACAGCAGCCAGAACTTCCCACTTGGAAATGGGAAATGGTAACCATGGATTTTATAACCAAGTTACCCAAAACAAGGCACGGAAATGACACTATATGTGTTATTGTTGATAGATTGACAAAGTCAGCTCATTTCCTACCCATCAAGGAGACTCATAACTCCGATAAGTTGGCCCAGTTATATGTCGATAAGATTGTAGCTCTTCATGGTGTACCAGTGGCGATTATCTCGGATAGAGATACTAGATACACCTCGCATTTTTGGAGAAGTTTCCAACGATCATTGGGCACACGTCTGAATTTTAGTACTGCTTACCATCCTCAGACTGATGGTCAGAGTGAGCGTACTATTCAAACCTTAGAAGACATGCTTCGTGCATGTGTTATTGATTTTGGTGGTAGCTGGGACGACCACCTGCAATTGATTAAGTTCTCCTATAACAATAGTTATCATACCAGCATTCAGGCTACGCCTTTTGAGGCACTATATGGTAGGAGATGCAGAACATCTGTCTGTTGGGCCGAAGTAGGAGAAGCTCAGATATCAGGACCTGATATAGTCCTTGAGACAACGAAAAAGATTATTCAAATTCGAGATCGCCTAAAAGCTGCCAGGGATAGGCAGAAAAGCTATGCTAATATGAGACGAAAACCCTTAAAGTTTGAAGTAGGCGATAAAGTTTTATTGAAAGTATCACCTTGGAAAGGTGTGATGCGTTTTGGTAAAAAGGGCAAGTTGAGCCCTAGATATATCGGACCATTTGAGATCCTCGAATGTGTTGGCAGTGTAGCATATAGGCTAAGATTGCCAGAGGAGCTAAGTGGAATTCATGATGTGTTCCACGTTTGTAATCTTAAGAAATGCTTAGCCGACGAATCTTTAGCAATGTCTCATAAAGAAGTGCAAGTTGATAAAAGCCTAAAATTCATTGAAAAACCTATATCAATTGAGGATCGACAAGTCAAAAAGCTCCGAAGGAAATATGTGCCTATATTAGAGGTTAAATGGGACGCTCGTAGGGGTCCCGAGTATACGTGGGAAGTCGAATCCACTATGAAGCAGAAGTACCCTCACTTGTTCTAGTAAATCTCGGGGTCGAGATTTCTTTTAAGGGGGTGAGGATGTAACACCACGTAAAAACGTGTCCAATTATTCATTAACACGTGTCCTAAACTCCGGTGATATGAAAGATCGAGTTTAAGGGACTAAAAATGACAAACTGAGAAACTATGCTTTCGAAGGGACTTATGATGTCAACATGCCAATCTTAAACTTCTGGTTGACACATTGATAAATGGCTATAGGGAGGTTAAACCTCGGTTGCTAATAATAGATCATAATTCAATTCAAGAATTTGAAGTTTATGCAAAATCCAACAAACCTTCATGTTTGGACAACTTCTTTAAATACAAGGAAACACAATTGCATGGCATTATTATTGGGCATTCAGAACTGGTCATATGGACTATTACACTGAATTATGGGTCAAGATTCGGACATTAATATGCATGGTGAAGTGTATAAAAGTTGTAAAATTTTTGTCCTCTGGTCATCGGTTACGGACCATATAGCCCTAGGCTTACGGTCCGCAAGGACGTATCTGGGCGATGCGAACCAGGTTCGGTTACGGACCGTAAACCATTAGACATACGGTCCGTAAGCAATGGTTACGGACCGCAAGAGAATTCCTTTACGGTCCGTAAGGACGTCGCTGGGCAGAAAAATTGGACAGGTGTGAGTTAAGCTGTTAAACCGACTTAAACATGTAAATTTCAATACCATGGATGATTGGACGGTAAAAATAAACCACTAGGACACCTGGGGTGATCCTAGGGCCTTCCATAACAGCTGGGCATGATCCAAGAGTTCATGAATTAGTATAAATAGGTCTTGAAGTTGAGTTTCAAAAACTCACATTTTGCAACAATCAAAAATAACTGATCTCTGGAGCTCACAAGGACTTGGAGAAGACTATCAAGTGTAGAAAAGATAGCTTGGAGCTTTAGTAAGCTTCTAATTACTCCTTTAAGTTGTTTAATTAGTTTAATTACTTAAAAGTCAAACTTAGTGTATAATTAGTTTGACTTTCGTTTTAATTACATGTGGCTTAACCACTGATCAAATTGAAAGTGGTTATAGAACCACATTAGTATAGGTGATTAACCCCTGAAAGGGTGTCTCCTAATTATCTCGTTTGACCAGTTAATTGTCGGGTCAAAGTAGTTCGACAAAAAGTCAAACTGGACTGAAATTTCAAATTTAATTAAAATTAATAAACCAAGAGTTCTAAATTATATTTTAACATTCTAATGACTTGGAAACTATTATATAAACATGTTTCATCAGTCCTAATCCGACAATTAATAGTCTAAGGTCAGTTTATAACCGAAAGTCGCAAAAGCTTGACTTTTGCTATGACTTTCAGTTCTGACCCGTTCAAGCTTAATTCTTCCATGTTTTAAGCTTCCATTAGGACCACATTACATTGTAGTATAACCCTCTGGAGTTATATTGCATGGCGCCTAATCGTTTGTTATATATGTTCTTCATCGTAATTATGCTCAATAGTGCCTAAAACGCCCTTTTTACATAAAACCGAGATTTTTAGCAAAGTGAATGAACTAAAACCTTTGCTACTGATATTTAGACATGTCCCGAAAATTTGACATCAGTTTGAGGTCTAGATTAGGAGTTATGCTCAATAGCGTAATTAAAGGACTTTTTAGTAATTAAAAGGCGTAATTAGCATAAGACCTATCTAAACCCGATTTTTGACACCAAACTTGTTACCTACTGATGTTAAATAATATTTTGGGATTTTTAAAGATTTTTATTTATTTTTAGGATGAGCATAACATAGGATTATAGCCTAATTTCGGTTATGGTCGGTTTTACCCTTTTCTTACATAAAATGAGTTTTACATATCATTTTAGTACCAAACTTTTTGCTAATGATTTTATTTGACAAATATAATATTTTGAACCTTATAAACTGACCAAAATCTCAGATTTCCTATTTTTACAATAATAGCCCTTTAAATCGCATTTTAAGCATTTTAAGCACCTAGTATGGGTCAAAACTATCTTTATCATATAAAACACATAACCTACTGATGTTTTAAGCTATTTTACATAATAATACAGTAAACTAAAGCTTAAAACTCAGAAGTCTATTTTAACTTTTTTTAAGTCTATATAAAATTACCAAAATGCCCTTATGGGACTTATTTTGGTTTAAATTGCTTTTTGGGCATAAATGTTAATATATTGCTGATGTATTTATATACTTTGAGCATAATTATAATTAAGACCTGTATATAATTCATTTGGTTACCCGTTACGCATTTATGCGTTCGGATCGGTTACGTGACTAGTTTACGTAAAATAGCCGAAACGGGCTAAACCTTATCATTTAATTCTCATTTTCCAGAATGTATTTAGTTTACCCATATTATACAAGTATCCAAGCTTGTCGGGTCTAAATCACATTCTATCCCAGTCTCCGCTTAATCTAGCGTTTAGAACCGTAAGGTTTCCTTCTAGCTAGCCGGTCTAAGTCCTTGACTATATAACGACCCGTTAGCATCCTAATAAATAAATTGAACCTTCCATACAGATTTATAGCTTCCAGTAAAAAGTGCCTTTTCAAGAAACTTAGGAAATTACTGCTACATCAGGTAAATACTTTTAACTTATTTTCCCTATACGGGCTTGGGATACGGTATATTAATACCGCTTGGTCGGGTATGGGATTATTTTGTCGGATTGTGATTTAATAAATCCGCAAAACCCGTTTTAATCTGTATTATTTGATAACATAAATTTGGGGGTTAACGACCGTGTCCTGGATATCCTCGGCTTATTTAAGTTAATAATGGCCACGACCTATGCACGGGGTGCAGGCATGCACCCGACAGATGCAAATGCTAAATATTATAATCACCCACAAGTTGGGGATAACTCCTCTGTGGGTTCTATAAGTGGTGAGTCAGTTAATCATGTCCGGCTTTCAAACCGGCCCCACTTGTATGACAAATAAGTAAAGCTGTATACAAGATCTTAATAAAGATTGTCCCAAGTTATAAATGATTTGTGCATTGAGCACCTAAACCAATTTTCTTAAACCTTTTCAAAATGAGTCAGTTAAATTGTATTTACCAGTGTATACTGACGTATTTTCCTAAAGATTGATTGACAGATACTTCTCGAAATAGGCTGGAGCTATAGGGTGTCATAGAGGATCTTGCAAATCCATTAGATACCCGGAGTCTGTAGTTTTTGTTTTCCTTTGTACTTTATGATCCGCCTGTGGATCTTATTACATTCCCGTCTGTACTATTCATATATTCTAACATACAGACAGTATGGTTTGTAATAGTTAATTACCCAGCCTTCCGCTGTGCTATATTATTGTGTGTATTGACAATGATGATATCAACTACGTCACGATACTCCCCACCGGGCCCACCGGTAATACGTGGAATATTGGGGTGTGACATCAAATCATCATCGAACTCGAAGCTCGAACTATGCAAACCTTGGTGTTATTATACGTGTGTGTGTGCCTTATGTGTTACTTGTGCGTGTTTACTTTATGTTATGTGTGTGGTGATAAATCGAACCGAAACTCGAAACTCAATTGAAAATTGAATTATGATAATTGGTAGAAAAGGGATAGTGCGAGATATAGATGCTTGTATGTAGATATAGTAGTTGGGATTAAAAGTAATTTGAAAAGGAAACTCTATCGTATTCGTATCGTCTTCAATCGAAATCGAAATATCAAAAATCGTTGCGCCAAACGCTCAAAACAGGCAACTGAACGATCAGGCTCTTAGCTGATCGAATAGCCCAGCCGATTGGACTGACTGTCCGATCGGGCAGGCTGTCCGATCGGGATGCCTGGCCGATCGGCTAGCCCTTTCCTCTTTTTGAAGCCTATAAATACCCTTGTCATTGTCATCTTTACCACTTTTGGAAAGCTCTGACCGACCAGCTCGTGCTCTCACCCTTTTTCTCAGATTTCTCCCGATTCCGGTAAGATTTCATCCTAAATCTTGTACTTTCTTGATCTATGCACACTCCTACACCTTTCTATCTTTCGAATCTTGACTTTTAACCGTGAAATCATCAAGATTCAAGTGTTCTAGGATGATGTCATCATGGTGTTCTTAAAGAACTTCATGTTTTGGCCTCAATCCACCAAAAATAACTTGGATCTAACCGATTTCCACATAAACAAACAAAGATCCATCATAGATCTAAACATTTACACGGTGTAAAGGATTGAAAGATGGATTTTCCAACTTTCTTTCAACTCTTTTACACACAATGACTTCATATCGATAGAGATGAGGCTTGAGCCGACTTACTAATCATTCTAGTAGTTATGCGGTTCAAGATTCAGGTTCTATCCACGAGGTTCACCGATTTCGGGCTACACGTTAAACTCCATTCCGAACCGTTCACCGGCCGGACTTGGGTGATTCCTGTCCGAGAAGGAGAAACAAGTAAGAACGAGGATTCTATGGTTCAACTCGTTGTCAAAATACCTCGATATAACGACAAACAAATCAGAACAGCCAAGTGTTAGACTATCAGGCCGACCAGGTCAGGATGCTGACCGATCGGACAGGCTGTCCGAACGGACAACCCAGCCGATCGGACACGCCAGCCGATTGACCGGGCCAGCCGATCGGCTAGTACATGGCCCCACACTTTAACAATCTTATGAAGTCTAGTATTGAACGAATGCTGATCGATCGGACTACTGTCTGATTTGGATTACTCTTCGGATCATGAGATACTATGCTTCAACACTTAATCGATTTCAACTTGTTCGATGCATTTGAGTGCCACCCGATCAAACATACCGTCCGATCAGGTGACACCCTGCTGAGAACTTGTTTACTGAGGCACCTGACCGATCGGTTAAACCGGCTGATCGAACGGTCCGTTCGATCGATCGACCTGAAAGGTAAGGATACTTCAATGTTTTCAAATACTACAACGAAAACTTCAAAAGGTCAAACCAACATACACAAACACATCTTACTCAAAGGAAGAAACAATCCACTCGAACAGCCCATCTGATCGGACTTACCGACCGACCGGACAGGCTGTCCGAATGGACTGTTAATCGAACGGTCAAGCCGACCGACCGGACCTACCGTCCGATCGACTAAGCCGACCGACTCTCCAACACTTGTTTCCATTTTACGCGTTACTCATCGTTATGCTATCGAACTATTCAGGGTAACCCTACTCTCAAGCGCTCCCTTCAATCCATCAACCGTTGTGAGTATACTTGAACCCTTTTTGCTTTAGCACTTCTGGGTGTTACATACGTTACTTATCTAAATAACAATCAAACACACTACTCAATTACTTTAAACGCTAACCATTCTGCATGTATTACGTGACTAAATGAATGCTTGTTGTTATGTTTACACGTGGAATGTTGTCTACCTGCCTTAACAACGATAATACTATAGTTTAGACTCAGCACCCGTTCACACGGGGGTTGTTAAGGACAATTACTTGCATGGATTACGGTGGTAATCATGTATTGCAAACTACCTCAGGCAGTCAACCCGCAGTCATTGGTATCGATTGATCCATGTCGATAATTAACATGTTTTGTTTTCCTCTGTGTACGTGCTGGTTATGCGTAAACTATTTCGAACTCTATATGCTATTATCAAACTTGTATGCTCACCTTTACATTATATGTATTGACTTTATTTTAACGTATGTGACAGGTGTTTAAGATACTTAGCTGCTAGGAAGGCGAAGCTAGAATAAGAGTCTAGAGCATAGTTGTCTGTAGATCTTGCAGGACGAGTCTCTAGATATAGATAAACAATATTTATATTTATATTTAAATCTGAGTTGTCGGAACGGAATATTTGGCTAGTTGTTATCTGTAATAATTTGTTTACTATTTGAGGTACGGTATGGGACGTATTACTTAAATTGAATGGTAATAATAGTTGTTGTGGAAACATCTGGACAATCTATTTCGCTCAGTGCCATGCCCCGATGATTCCGCCATCGATTGGGGTGTGACAGATTGGTATCAGAGCCATAACTATAGGGAATTAGGCTAGACTCGACCTAGTCCGGGTCGATGTCTTAGAGACCTAGACTATAGTTAGGAACCAACATACCAAGTTTATGTGCTACTACTCGCTTATCCTACACTATCACTGCACTCGAATTTTCAACCAAAGACAGGTGATTAAGTCGGGATTAGGTTTGAAAACCACAAACTCTCGACTAAGTTGCTTGCTCAGTATTGTTTTATCAACTTATCAATGATTTCTTCATTATTTCAATAACGAACGCCGTTTAATAGGGAGAATTATACCAAATCAATAGTGAAATCCATATTTTGATGAATAATCTCCTCTATTTTATTAAAAACAAGGAAAAAAAGGTTGCTAAGCCAGGGGTGAAACCCTAACCTTGACAACTTGTTCCGACTTTTATTTATCTCACCAAAGCCTCGACGGACTCCAACAACCTGAACTCACGAGTATGACCCAGGGAATGCATGTTGAATGCCCAAGAATCAAGGCAGAAACACGATCCCAAAAGTCGAAATGTGACGACAAGTCTAAAGGGAATAGTCGAATCGCTTTGGGTAGTCGATATCTAATAGCCGCAGACAATCTATTTCTCGATTTTATGTGTTTCGATTCTGAGCCCGCAACTGCTGACTCTGATGATTTGCCGACTTTTATGTGCTTTGTGTGTATTTACCTGTTTAAATTTTTGGAGAATTATTCGATTTTTGCTATCACTTCGATCGACACACACGAGTCGCATTGCTCTCCTATCTCAATACGCCAACAAGTCGCTGCAATTCTAGGCGACATTATGCTACGATATACGCTTATACTATACTCGACATGCTATATGATATACTATACTACTCAATATGCTGTACGCGACCGATATATACGAACGATACGCGGGCTTTTAATGATAGGTTTCTGTATTCTGATTGCATCTGTGATTAAATACCTACGTGCTTCTGTGATTATGTGATTTTCTTGCCTATGTGTTTATGTGATACATGGTTTATCGTGTTCCTGAGCTTTAGTTAGAACTAGATGTCACGGCCCCGACCCGGTTTTACCCGTTTCTGGAGCCGCGGGACAGAAATCCTGCGGTACTTGATTTATTGTGAGTTTAGCAGCGGAAAATTTGTTCACAGGATCGGCTAAGTTAAAACTTTTCCCGATTATTTTTATTTCACAATTTGGGATAAAACCCTGATAATTTACAATACATAAGTTTAGGGATAAATTTTTATTTTTAAAACAACTTTCTTTAATTTATACTGAGCCACTATTTTAAGCTTGAAATGCTTCCCCTGCATTTTTCCTGAATTACAGCAGATCACCTGAAATATGTTTGAAAAAGATTTTGTCAGCGGGGAAATACTGAGTGAATTATTCTAGTTACTGAAAATGACACATTTTATGATTATTCACAGTGTTAAGATCTTTTACGCATGTTTCTGATATCAACCAACTACCCACAGTATTTGTCACTCGACCGGATCTGTGACAGTGGTCATATCACCATTGGCTGCCCCAATGAATGACGTAAATCAATTAAATTAGGTTCGCCCACCTAAAATGATTTAAACTGTAGTAATGTGCACAATACCCCACATACTGGCTGTAATTTGGTGATTACATCAACTTAATCACTGATATTATAATCTCGGAAAATGAATTTGGAGTATTGTAAAATAGTTAACAACTCACAAACGGTGAGAAAAGAATTTATAAAAGAAGAATAACTCACATTGCAGATTTAGTACTGACGGAATATGCTATTAGCCCTGTTAACCTAATTTTAACAATAATGCACACAAAACAGAGTTAGTGATCAATACAGCAGTTACAATAAATTTCCCGAGATCAATTTCTCACAATGAATGACCAAGTGCAATACTTCAACTCATTTATCAAAATGACAAACGACAAAGTATAGTACTTCAACTCATTATCGAATTATCGACAACGACAAAGTACAATGCTTCAACTCATTTATCGGATTACCGACAAACGACAAAGCATAGCCCAATGTGGGCGGCACTTAGACATTTCTTGGATATATTGATCCCGGAAATGAATTGTAATAGCGATCGAGTAATTACCCTGTTCTGCGGCAGCGTTTCGTGATCGGTGTGTGTGTGTGTTGGACTGTTTTGCTTATAACTCGACGTATATTATGAATTCGATCGTCGATTTAACATCTGAATTCAAGTCCCGAACCCTTCTATTTATACTGAAAATTGGACTCCCCCGCGTGTCGCGGAAGAAGTCGTGACCCTTGTCGCGACTCGCCTGGGAAACCTACCTAGCCTAGGTTGTTTCGTGTCCTAGGTAGCCTTGCTGAGTAAGTTAAACGAATAAATTTCAATTTTACAGCAAATTTAAAGGATAAACGTCTATTAGGGTTTAACCCCCCTAAGTTTTAGGGGCCCTGATCCTGATTCCGATTATTCCGGAAATTTCAGGGTTTATGCCAAATCACTTGGGTGTCTCAATTAGGGTTTCCTTATTGACTAATTATTATTCGAATTATTTAATTTTAATGAGAGTTGTTACACTAGACGTGTGAGGTGAGATTCGATTTAATGTGTCGGAGACCTACGACGATGTCTGTTGCAGAACATGTCGTCATCTGGACACCGAACCCCTCTTACTCGCCAAGAAAAGAGAGACCGACGTCTTGCTGCTATCATCGAAAACATGTAGCAAAAGCTATGAGCGATGTCTATGAAAACGTCGACAAATCGTCTGAGGAGTCGAGAACTGAAGCTCGTAAAGATGCTACCAAGACTGTTTTCAGCTTCAAACAGCTCAAGGCATGCGGACCAAAGGAATTTACCGGATAAGATGGCCCTACTGCTATGTTTCAATGGTTTGATTCTGTCGAAGTCACTCTGCGCCAAAGCGGCTGTCCGGAAAATCTTCGTACCCTAAATTCGACCGGCGTCTTACAGTCCCGAGCTCTAGACTGGTGGACTGCCGAACGAAACAAACGCGGGAATGATGCAGCTTATAAGCTGACTTGGGAAGAGCTAAAAGCCATCATGATGGACGAATTCTGCTGATGTGTGTAAAATGCAACATATAAATTACATCAAATGAGGCATAAAACTAACCCTTTTTAAGTACTAATGTTGGAAAAAGAGTGTTTTTGTCTTCCTTTTGTATTTTCAGCATCAAATGAGCTCAAATTCACAAAAGAAGCAAAAAGACAGCTAAATCTAACATAAATACAAGAAAAGGAACATAAGTGGATTGCCCGACCCCTCAACAACATCCTCCCAAGCAAAGTAGAAAAGGCAGAAGACTGAACACGCCCCGTGCTCAGCCAGCACGGGGCCGTGCCCAAGAAGCAGCAGAAAAGACAAACCTATAGAAGCTTCTATTGCCCACCACGGGGCCGTGTCCAGTGAACACGGGGGCGTGGCGAAAGTACAGCATGCGCATTAATTGTAATTGCGATTACAATTAATGAAGAGAGAGAGTGTCAAACAGGCACGGGGGCGTGTCCAGCGGACACGGGGCCGTGCCCAGCCTTCTGTTCAGCCTATAAATAGGAGTGCTTGGTTTCATTGCAACTCATCCCTTGGCACACCACCTCTCTCACACTTCATCCACCACCCACCACCACTATAACACCATCATCCATTGTCCATCATAGAGTGTGTGAGCCGTCTCGGGATCCAAGATTGATCGTAAGAGTTCTTGACAATCAAGGCCATGTTTGTCTAAGTCTCTTACATCACTTGGTGAAGACAAGTGTTTAGTATAATACTTTTTATTTTTAATCTTTTGCACTTTTTATTTGGTTTTGTATTAATGACTTTAATAACTAGTTGCTTATGTTGAAGGTGATCTTTCCTTATCGTTTGTCCGTGGTGTCTTGGCATTATTTTACTGTCTATATAAAATAAAAGATTTTCACCATTCATATCTCCACGGTCTATATGGAGGTATGTTGGCTACCTGGTCAGGGGTTAAGGGAACGGTTTGTTAAGGGTCTTGCCCTTGTTCAGCGTTTAGAGGTCCTGCAAGGGACCTAGGTCAAATTTAGTAAGATCTCCTTCAATACCCATAGGTATTGGATGGCGGGGATCCAAACTCTTTGACCCCCTCATAAGTTAACTACTATTAATACTATAACCCGGCTATTTAGGACTGTATCCCTGCTGACTCAGACTACTTAGCCGAGGGTAACGTCACCGCCAAAAGCGGGGCCTACCATAATTTGCATTAATAACTTAATTCATTATCTTCCAATAATCCAACCCTTTAGGATTGTATCCTTGCTGACTCAAACTACTGGGTTGAGGGTAACGTCGCCTTCAAAAGAGGGGCCTACTACAATAACTAAGATAATCTCTTAAACAAGTGCAAAAGTGCGAAAATAATTAAAGGTTATACTAATACACGAGTCGGATCCAAGTGATTCATCTTGTCTATCTGTTTTTATTTTATTTTTATTTTTCAGCATTTAGTTAGCTTTTATTTTCTTAGTTTAAAAACCTTTTCTAACTTTTTGATTTGATTAGACGTTGAGGATAAACCGGTACTAAAAGCTCTTGTGTCCTTGGACGACCTCGGTATCTTACCAACACTATACTACGTCCACGATGGGTGCACTTGTCCATATGTGTGTTTAGTGTTAGTAAATATCGTGTTTTATAAATTTAAAACTTGGCTAAAAGTGTAAAAAGGGTTTAAAATATACATAAAAAATATAACACACTACCCACGCATCATCTGCCCTCCCCAGGAACGCCAAAAGCTGGAGGACGAGTTTTGGAACATCAAGCAGAAGGATGGAGACAACGCTGCCTTGACTGCTCGCTTTAAGCAGCTCAATCGCCTGCGGTCAATGCTTGAGTCTGTTTTGCATGTGGTGATCCTAATCACTTTGCAAACATGTGCCCAAACAGGGTTGTGAAGCAAGAGCCCCAGCAGCAGCAACAACCTCAGCAGCAGCAACAAGCAGCACGCGCCAGAATCTTCAACATCAATGCTCGCCAAGCCCAGGCTGACAACAACGTGGTTAATGGTACGTTCCTTGTGAATGGTATTTATGCATCGTGTTTGTTTGATACTAGAGCTGATAACTGCTTTATGTCGTTTGAATTCGAGAAAGCTCCTTAGTCGTAAGCGCTCTTATCTCCCCCCGTCATTTGAAGTCGAAGTCGCTACTGGAAGAACTGTCGCTGTTAACTCTGTACTCCGTGATTGTACTCTCGAGCTCAACAATCACATCTTCCTAATCGACCTTATTCCGATGCAGCTTGGAAGTTTCGACGTCATAGTAGGCATGGACTTTCTTCGCGAAAACCATGCTGAAGTTGTGTGCTTTGATAAAATGATTCGATTCTCGCTCGCGAATGGTGATCTATTGTGTGTATACGGTGAAACTACTTCGAAAGGTCTCAAGCTCATGTCATGTGTCCAAGCCAGCAAGTATCTCCGCAAGGAATACAGAGCTTTCTTGGCCAACATTGTAGTAGCGGGGAAGGAAAGGAAAAAGAAGGTTGAAGTTAAAGACGTCCCAGTGGTCCGTGAATTTCCTCAGGTGTTCCCTGAAGATCTTCCTGGACTACCGCCAAGTCGTGATATCGACTTCCGTATCGACCTTATTCCTGGAGCTAACCCTGTTTCCAAAGGTACTTATCGACTTGCTCCATCCGAAATGAGGGAACTCTCGAACCAACTCCAGGAGTTACTTGAAAAAGGCTTTATTCGCCCGAGCACCTCTCCTTGGGGCGCGCCAGTCCTTTTCGTTAAAAAGAAGGACGGGTCGTTCAGGATGTGCATCGACTATCGGGGGTTGAATAAGTTAACCATCAAGAACCATTACCCTTTGCCTCGAATCGATGACTTATTTGATCAGCTGCAAGGTGCTAGGTGTTTCTCGAAGATTGATTTACGTTCAGGCTATCATCAATTGCGCATTCAAGAGGAAGACATCCCCAAAACCGCATTTCGTAATCGATACGGCCACTATGAGTTCGTTGTTATGCCTTTTGGTTTAACTAACGCACCCGCGGTTTTCATGGATCTGATGAATCGCGTGTGTAAGCCATTTCTATATCGTTTCATCATCGTGTTCATCGACGATGTCTTGATCTATTCCAAGTCGAAAGCCGAACACACGCAACATTTACGTTTAGTTCTCGAGTTACTCCAGGGGAACCAACTCTATGCCAAGTTCTCTAAGTGCGAATTCTGGCTGGAGCAGGTTCAGTTTCTGGGTCACATCGTTAATAGTCAAGGTATACATGTCGATCCCGCGAAGATTGAAGCAGTTAAGAGTTGGATTACGCCTAAGAACCCGCCTGAAGTTCATTCTTTTCTCGGACTAGCGGGCTATTATCGACGATTTATCGACGGATTCTCTAAAATCGATGTGTCGCTTACCGCTCTTACCCATAAAGACAAGCCTTTTGTTTGGGGAACCGAACAAGAGTCTGTCTTTCAAACCCTCAAGCACATGCTTTGCAATGCTCCCGTTCTCACATTGCCCGACGGAAACAACGACTTCATTGTCTATTGTGATGCTTCCAACCTTGGTCTTGGTTGTGTTATTATGCAGCGAGACAAGGTTATAGCTTACGCATCTCGTCGGCTCAAAATCCACAAGAAGAACTACACAACCCAGGATCTCCTAGGCGCGGTTGTCTTTGCATTGAAGATTTGGCGACGCTACCTGTATGGTACCAAGTGTACGATCTTCACCGATCACAGGAGTCTACAACACATCTTTAATCAGTGAGAACTTAACATGCGTCAATGCCGATGGGTAGAACTTCTTAACGATTACGACTGTGAGATTCGTTATCACCCATGCAAAGCAAATGTTGTTGCCGACGCGCTCAGTAGACGGAGTTATTTGCTTAGTATTCGCAATACTCAAGCCCAGCACGACCTCGAAACCCTCATCCGCGAAGCCCAACATGCTTGTTTTAATGAACGTACCTTGAAGAATGAAAGAATCTATCACGATGGAGCTCAGCTTGTAAGCAAATCAAATGGGATTTTCTATTATCTGAACCGAATTTGGATCCCTAAGCGGAACGATTTGCGAAAGATTCTAATGGATGAAGCCCACAAATCCCGATATTCTATTCATCTCGGTGCCGATAAAATATACCAGGACCTTCACTACAAGTACTGGTGGCCGGGCATGAAAAGGGATATCGCCATCTATGTCGAAAGTTGTCTGACTTGTGCAAGAGTCAAGGCTGAGCATCAAAGACCTTCTGGTTTACTCGAACAACCGCCAATCCCTATATGAAAGTGGGAGAGTATAGCTATGGATTTCATAACCAAACTTCCACCCACGCCATCAGGTCACGACAGCATTTGGGTTATAGTGGATCGTCTGACCAAATCAGCCCGCTTTTTGCCAATACGAGAAGACTACAAGGTAGAACGATTAGCCCGAATCTACACCGACGAGAACATTTGTAATCATGGTACGCCTCGCGACATCATCTCTGACCGTCATGCTCAGTTTACCTCGCGATTGTGGGAAACGTTTCAAGCAGCTCTTGGTACGTCGCTTAACTTAAGTACCGCATTCCATCCTCAAACCGACAGACAGACTGAAAGAACGATCCGTACTCTTGAAGACATGCTCCGTGCGTGTGTCATAGACTTTGGTGGTAATTGGAATATTTATCTGTCGCTAGTCGAATTCTCGTATAACAACAGCTATCATGCCAGCATACAAATGGCACCCTTCGAGGCTTTATACGGAAGAAGATGTCGATCGCCTATTGTGTGGCACGAGATTGGTCATTCACAGCGGTCCCGAGTTACTACAAGAAACGACTGACAAAGTCCTCCAGATCCGAGACAACTTGTTGAAAGCTCGATGTAGACAGAAAAGTTACGTCGATAGAAGACGCAAGCCCCTGGAATTTGACGTTGGCGACTACGTACTCCTAAAGGTATCACCTTGGAAGGGTGTGGTCAGATTCGGCAAGAAAGGGAAACTAACGCCTCGATATGTTGGACCTTTTAAGATTCTGGAAAGGATCGGAAAAGTCGCCTACAGACTCGAACTACCGGAAGAACTTAGTAACGTCCACACGACTTTCCATGTGTCGAACCTCCGAAAGTGCCTAGCTGACCATAATCTGATTGTACCTCTAGATGAGTATGGAAGAGATGTCGCAAAAAGGCGTGCTCAAAAATCAAGATCTGGTACGGCATCGCCTTCAGCTGGAGTTCGGGCTCGCGTAGGCGAATACACAGCGATCAGTTGGATGACATTTAATGCAAGTTGGATACATTCAACGTATTCCAACAACAAAGGGCCGAAATTCGAAGGAGGAAAGAAGCTAGAGATGCCGCTAGAGATGCCGCTAGAGATGCCTAGAAACAAAAACGAGATGATTTGAAATTTCTATCCCAGGCCATTGATCACCTAGAGGGTGACGAGTTACAACTAGTCTTGGAGATGAGAGAAGAGATAAAAAACAAATATAAACGTTAGGATTTTTTTTGTAATTTTCTATATTTAAAAATATTAAAAAAATTAAATTTGGTGTTTTAAAAAATATTCAAATAGCCCAGCGAAGCCCACCAAACCCACGCCCCAAACCCCCCGCCCCACCATACCGAGTTGTAGCCCAGTGATTGCAACGGAGGTGGTAAGGTTTACCCATCTTAGTGGGGTTCCTGACCGGGGTCCCGAGTTCGAGCCTGGCTGTGGGCGATTTTTTCTCCACAGAGTGCTAGGAAGGGCTCTGCATTGCACTCCCCCTCATTCGAACCCGGATGGCCGTCTTCCGTCAAACACGTATGAAGCAGTCAGTAATGGGTTTTCCAACTGATTTACACCTTTCAGAAAAAACATGCTAAGCAATTTTATATAATTATAATTTCTACCATTAGAAAACTACAGTTGTATATTAACACCTTAATATAAATTATAAATGGCAAGCAAATTTTTAATTAATTAGTTAATTAATAAGCCAATGATACAGCATAGTAACATGGTTGAGGCAATCTGGTTTTTCTTCTCACACCCATACTTTAGGTGGGGGCACTGTTTCGGCTAGGGATGTTTATGGGGTTTTCATCCAGTTGAACGCCATGTCACTTTCGGTACCAGCATGGACTCTGTTGTAATAAACGATTGTCTGGCTTTAGTCCGAGCTTCCAATGAATAAGTCGGATGAGTCGACGAATATTATATTAGTTAATTAATAAATTAATAAAAAGGAATTCCAAGCTGGACAAAAGGCACCGACCTTTTGGTAATTGCGAGGTGGATCCAGTTTCAGTAAACACGTGCCTGCTCACCGAGATCCGCGTCACCCATTGTAACACACTTTCATTAATGGTCCTTCTAATACTCATAGATTTACATTTTTTTATTAATTTAAATTCTATTCTTCGATAGCATCACAAAAAGCACAAGTTTAGAGCATTCATAATCTTTCATCAACGTTTACAAGATACGTTTTTATATTATTTTGTTGGAGAATTTGTGGTTTCTTGGTAGATTTGGTTGAGGTCAACACCGCTTTAATCTTTCAAGTTTTTTTTTTCTTTTTTTAGAGGGGTGCGACTCTAATTGTTGTCTAGCAATATTGAGCTCTTCAATCACGTCAACATCATCATCAAAAGTGGTTGTGAGTGAAAGAAAGAGAAAATGTTAATTTTCATCTTTAGGGGATACTGTTCACCATCTATAATTTTTAATATATTTTGAAAATGGTTGTGAATAGAGTAGATATAAAAGTAATGATAAAGGTATAAAAAAATTTTAGAGTAAATTACAAAGTTCGTCCTTTATGTATGTCATTTATTACAAAGTATGTCATTTATCTTTAATAAGCTCAGAAAACATACTCGATGTTTGCAAACCCTTACACATTATGTCCTTTAGCCCTAACTCTGTTATTTTTCATGGTTAAATCAGACCAAGGGTATCCCACATGAGGGTATTTTGGTAATTTTATTAATTTATTAAAAATATATAAAAACACCAACACCATCCACCAACACCCACTTGCCATCACACCACACCTGCAACCACCAACACCACCACCCACCTGCCACCACACCTACACTATCACCACCGCACCTCCACCACCGTCAACCACCGTACTTCCATCATCACCACCGAACCTCCACCACCGCACCTCCACTTCTGCAAAACCCCCCACCAACAGACAGAAAATCAAGATGCCAACACTGCTCCGCACCACCACGACTACCGCACCACCGCCGTTACCACTCCCAGTCAAATCAATTGCTACCACACCATAATTAATAATCATCATCAAATGAAAAATGCAATCGAAACTGTAAAAGGCGCATAATTACCCCTTAGATTCTCTTGCCAGTAACAGGGCACTTTGGACCCCTCGCTCTCTTCTGTGTAGTCTGGAAAACCAACTTTCCACCAATAATTATGTTGTCGTTTCTGGTAGGTGAGCCGCTGCGTTGGGTAGCATAGCGTTGTCGTTTCTGGTAGGTGAGCCGCTGCACCATTTTCGGATCCGAATAGTAGCTCTCTGGTATGGCCGACTGGATTGGGGCTTTAGGGTTTCTTTGCTACAACATGTTAATGTTAAATTGTCTGTCTTTTGGTGGTGCCCTAGATCTGACGGTCGTCTCCTCCTTCCACATTGAACACCCAAAATCAACAACCAGTCGCCGCCTCCTTCCATATCTGAGAGATGAATGGCTCGTGAGAGTGGTAATGGCGGTGTCATCATCAAATGAAAAATGCAATCGAAACTGTAAAAGGCGCATAATTACCCCTTAGATTCTCTTGCCAGTAACAGGGCACTTTGGACCCCTCGCTCTCTTCTGTGTAGTCTGGAAAACCAACTTTCCACCAATAATTACGTTGTCGTTTCTGGTAGGTGAGCCGCTGCGTTGGGTAGCATAGCGTTGTCGTTTCTGGTAGGTGAGCCGCTGCACCATTTTCGGATCCGAATAGTAGCTCTCTGGTATGGCCGACTGGATTGGGGCTTTAGGGTTTCTTTGCTACAACATGTTAATGTTAAATTGTCTGTCTTTTGGTGGTGCCCTAGATCTGACGGTCGTCTCCTCCTTCCACATTGAACACCCAAAATCAACAACCAGTCGCCGCCTCCTTCCATATCTGAGAGATGAATGGCTCGTGAGAGTGGTAATGGCGGTGGTGCGGTAGTCGTGGCGGTGCGGAGGCTGGTGCGTGGGGTGGTGCGTGGGAGTAGTAATGGCAGTGGTGCGTGTAACATCCGCCAATTTTAGCGCTGTAGGTTGTAACGCCCCTCCCGTATATACGGGTATTGTTAGGTTTAATCTATTAACTCTATTACCACCCTTTCGAGGGTTAGGCTATGTTAATTGCGTAACTATGGTTTGGACATGTGGATTTCATCGTTACGAGTACAACAGTTAATTAATATCAGTTGTTCACATGGAATAGATTTGATAAACTATTTAACTCTATTATGCTATATTCAAACCTGTATACTCGCCAGCAATTATTTGTTGATTGTATTTTAAATGCATACTGCAGGCTGAGGATTCAAGAAAACAAGAAAAGGCTAGGATGGCTTAGAAACCCATCAACTATTTAAATTTACAATCTATGTTATGTACTTTTTCATTTCCATGTATTGTATGAAACTTATGAAAATCAATGAAATAAACTTTAATTATTGTCACAACTAGTGTTATGATGTCTTTGAACAGTTTGTACGTCTCATCTCGATGTTTCCGCCATCGGTTGGGGTGTGACAGATTGGTATCAGAGCCATAACTATAGGGAATTAGGATTGCCTTGCTTTACCTAGTCTATAGTTTAAGAGGTTTCTCATTTACTTGCTGTTAAAGACATTATCCTTTGCTTTCTTCTTTGCTTCTCTCTATTCTTTTGGACTTCTAATATACAAGCCTTTCCTAAGGCTAACACAATACACACTTGGAAGCTTTGAAGACACTCTTATAACACAATCGAAATGATTCATCAAGATAGGGGTGATTCCCACACTTGGTGATGATTTTCACTCAGCTATACTTTGATTTTGCACGAAATCTACCCTCAAGTTAGGAGTGATATCCAAATCTTGATGGGAGTTTTCCATTTCCTAATCTAGTGGACCCTCATCTTTGGATGGGTACTAACCACGTTAGGGTACGATGTTATCAAGTTAGAGGTGAAACTCGCATCTTGTTAACTAGTCCCATTCCTTGATTTTCGATCTCGCCAAAGTTTCGATTTACCCAATCGATTAAGGACGTGTAGTAACTGGAAGGACAAACATCGTTAGTCGCTCCTCGATGAGAATGTTTGTCTATTAGGCCAAAGCACGTTTCCTTAATTCGAAAAGGACTTCGATTCACTTTGGAATAGTCTATGTTACGTTCCGTGACACTCCATATTTATTGATAAAATCTCTTTTTATGCTATCTCAATTATCATGTGATTTATATTTGAGCGTTATCTTCAATTCAAATTTGGGAACACGAAGCACGTTATTATCGCAATCCAAAACAATTAATAACTACTCTCTTTCGTGAACAAACTAAATTTATATTGCTTTCATTATTCTATGTGAAACATCATTCTATGTGTAATACTATGTTAAACTATGTGAAACTATTTGGTGATCCATGTGAGAAACTATGTGCTATGTGATGCATACATGAAGTCAATTTTCCTAAACAAAAACATTATGATTAAAAGTCTCATCCATTTCTTGTTTTAAATTTCTAGATGTCATCATCTCGTCAGTACTCTCACTCTCCCAGAAAATCCAAGTTCCTTTTTATCAGATGTACACTTTATTATCTTCGATCTTTTATGATGAAACTCTTCCTTGTCAATTTTGAACCATTTTTAGGATTTCACTTTTGCGCATACATCATACGATTATACATCATTAGCATGCATAATTCCACTTAATTTTAATTACACTTTTGTAACAACGAGTGAAGACATATCATCGAGATAGGAGTGATTTCCTTACCTTGACGATTAACTTCGCTTCTTTTCTCATCTTACAACGACCTCACCAACGGATTTGGGGTGATTCCCTTACCTAGGTGATCGTTACCAATACTTTCTTTAATAGATTATATTGCGTAAACACGATCATGTTTATACCTAAATCATTTATCATGTATTTCAAAATGATTCATTTATTTAGACGTATCTCCTATTCTATAATCTATTTTCACATCGCTCGCATACACAAAAATTTTCAATGTTACCAAAAACGCGTATTCCTCGATTTCAAAAATTTCACAAAATACTACTGTCACCCTAATCAGTTTAATAAATCTATTGCCCACAAAATTTCGTATTCCACGTAATTACTAAAACGCACTCATCTCGCATCACTATACTAAAGAATTCTAAATTTCCAATTGAGAATCAAACCAACTTTTCATACAGAATATTACAAATATTATCCGATCAGTTATCAAAACTCTTTTCAAGATCAACAAAAACATTTTATTAAGGACACCTTTCACGATCACCAGGTTCATATACCAAAATTCCTTTTCCTAAGGTTAAACCTTTTCACTAGAATCTGTAAACTTCGAAGTTAGTAATACAAAAAAAAAAAAAACTTCTTAAAACGATGCAAACTTTTTAATTCGAAGAACTTTTCAAAACCTCGCTTGATACGTTAATTAAATTCAAAACACGTGGGCAAGGAAACTTTATAAGGACGACAAATTTTCAGCTATGAAAATTCTTTTTTTAAAACCATAATAGCACTTCCATTCTTTTACAAAGTATCCTTTCGCATAATCAAAAGATGTTTTCCTTTATATTCTCTTTACAATTCACAAACTAGATTCTACATTCCTGACAACTCAATCTAATTTAACTTCACGTTTTGCACAAACAACTATATATGTATATCATTTTACACGTTTTAGTCAATATCTCACAACAATCTCACGCGTGTCACTCGTTCTCTTTTTCCTTTCATATTCAAAACTTTAAACCTTTTATGCGCATAAACTCATGTATTTTAATTTTATATTATAAACAAAATCATTAATCCCTACGTCCATACTTGTACATTTTATGCTTCACTTATGTTCACACTTACGCATTTATGTTATACTCACGATTCAAAACTCATACGTTTTACGTTTATACACACACTCACAATTATACATTTACGTGATACTTAAATTCATATTCATACACCTTCGTTTTACTTATAATCATATACACATTCATACGTATGCAATTTGCGTATACGCTTATACCGCTATGTTTATACTTGTATTTATATTCAGACACATTCCCACGTCTGTTATGATCCTCGTATTTATATACTCATAACTACCACGACACGTTTCGTGTCTATACTTTGACTCATATTTACACACGTACTCCCCACAATACGTTCGTATGCTTACACTTGTACTCATATTTATACTCATAGTCGCAACAACATACTTGTACTTGTACTTATACGATCACGTTTACACTCATATATATATATATATATATATATATATACTCATACATTCCATTCGTACTTAAACATTCATGTTTTACACTTAATTTTCACATTTACAACCATACTCATGCATCTTATGTTTATACTCATATTTATACTCGTATTCACACTCATACTCGTGTTCATACTCTCATTTATACGAATTTTGTCCATACTCACGTCATTCGTTTGTGCTCAAATTGTGCTCACATTTATGCTCATTTTAATACACGTTATGCTTATACTTTTGCTCACACTCCTGGCATGCGTTTTATGTTTATGCTCACGTGCGTGTTCAAATTTAAACTTATACTATGCTCATGCTTTTTACTCAAAATTTATACATTCGCACATGTACACGGGCGAAACCCGAAGGATTCGTTTACGTTAGTCTTATACTATTGGGAACGCGAACATGCTTACATGTTACATTTTTATACGCACACAATCTTATTTTCAAAATTTATGTATACCTTGATTCATACGCAAATTAGTACAAGCTATGCGGATCATGCGACGATTGGTATAATCGCGGGTGCACACGGGATTATAGTAATAAGCGCATGAGAACCATAGAGTGTACTACTGTGTATGGTAAGACATGGAACGTAACATGACACGAATAACGAAACGGACGTAACATGGTCAAAACATGGTGGATACACCGCTGGTACATCCTATATATAAGTGTTTTCACCACGTTACCAAACTTTCGTGAAACGTGCCATGAGAAAATTCAGTGTTTTGCACACCTTTTTGGACCTAATGCAAACTTTAAACAACTTACAAACGCATTATGTCCGATTATCCAAGACGAAACTCCATTCTTACTACGCAACTTTTGTATATTCAATACTTATGCCATTCTTATACTTGCATCCACTTAGAGTCAATCGTTCACTTCCATACTCCCACTATTCTCTATTATTCCATGCCTTTGATATGACTCCCATTCACAATCAAGTTTCATCTATTCCCTCTGTGGAATCCTTGGATGCCATCTTTTCAACAGTCTTCCTCTTAGATTTCGAGGACGAAATCTCCTAAAGTAGGGGAGACTGTAACATTTCGTATTTTCAAACTTTCCATTTTTGGAAAGTCTACTTGTACTTTCTACTTTTGTAAGTTGTACCTTTGTTGTACTTGATTCAAATTCCAAAATTGTACTCGAGACTTGAAATCATAATGAAATTGCATGATTTTATCCATATTTTGTGTTTGAATACTATGAATCATTGAAACTATGAAACTATGTTAAACACGTAAAAACAGAGGAATTCCATCTTAAGTTCGACTCTTTAATTCATCGTTGCCAAGAGATTACCCTAAACCGTACAAAAATTGGAAATTTATACGCTAATTCGGTAAAAATATTGAAGTTGGGTTAAATATGATTTTTATATTATTTTATTAATATAACAATTTAAATTAAATAAATAATTATTTTCTAAATTTTTATTGATTTTTTTTAGCATTTCCGTTAGCGAATCTAACCCCGTTGGTGAAAACCGGTTAAATAACCTAACCTGGTTAGCTTTTACTAAAGGGCAGCACTAACTGAGTTGGAAAACTCAGTTAGTGGCTAACCATAACTGATAAAAAAAAAAAAAGGGATTAAATCCCAATGTAATGCGCGACCCGGGATTCGAACCCGCGTCCATCAGTTCACAAACAACAACCATAACCAACTGGGCTGCATCATTTATGTGTTATGGTTTGGACCTGCACTGTATTTATCACGTATTTAATGCGTGAATTTGAATCAAACAACATAACCGCCAACAAGCTGCTTCGTCTTCTTCGTTTATTAAACCGACTTCTGATCATCTAACCGGAACCGACCTTTCAGTTCTTGTAACCAACACCCCCATCACCTATATATACTTGATCGAACCTTCATGGTTCGTCCCTTTACACCCGACCGAATCCAAAACACCGATACGAACCGAAGTCACCTCGTCGCCGGAATCTAGTTCACGTCGCTGAAACCAGCGTCTGCCACCCACCTTCGCCGGAGCCACCAACTTCACCGCCGACCACCGCCATTGCAGCCGGTGACCGTGTCCGGTACGAATTCACGTTCCGATTCCGTTTTCTTTTCCTTTTATTATTTGTATTATTACAGTTCGTTTATATTACTACTATTATTATTATTATTATTATTATTATTATTATTATTATTATTATTAACATTATTATTATTATTATTATTAGTATTCATAATTATTAATTATTATTATTACTAGTATTATTATATTATATTCAGATTACCTATTATAATCAGAATTTATTTAAAAATCAGATTTATTTAGTGAATTATTTCCAGGATTTTTATAATTAATCAGGTTTATTTATTTATTATTAAATAAACAGAATTATTTATTTAATATCAGAAATTAATAAAATCAAATATTTTATTTATTATTTCAGAATTCTTTTATCAGAAATTATTATTAATAAAATCAGAATTTTATTTTCAGAATTATATTTCAGAATTTATTTCTGAAATTTAATAAAATCAGATTTTATTTATTTATTTATTTCAGGATTTATTTCTGAAATTTAATAAAATCAGACTTTATTTATTTATTTATTTCGGAATTTATTTCTGAAATTTAATAAAATCAGATTTTATCTATTTATTTATTTCAGAATTTACAAATCAGAATTATTATTTAGAAATCATATTTTTGTATATTTTTTTATCAGGATTTTATTTCAGAATTATATTTTAAAATCAGGATTATTTATTTATTTTCAGAATCTATAAATCAGAATTATTTATGTATTTCAGAATTATTATCATAAAAATCAGATATATTGTTTTATTAATTCAGAATATTTATTTTAAACGTTGTTTTATAAATTAATTCTGAATTACTATTTAATTATTATTTGATCATATTTATTAATTTCAGGATTTATATTCTTTAAATCAGAATTATTGTTTATTTAATAAAAATCTAGAAATTTTATCTATTTTATTTTCAGATTTATTTATTTGTTTTATAAACTAGAAACTTTATAAATAAGTTATTTGTTTATAAGATTATTAACTAATGTTGTGGTAATTATTTTAGATTGTTAAAATAATTATTTATCTATTTAAATTCCTATTTATTTTATTGTTCCAACACTTTAGGAATTTTGTATTATTTATGTCTTATTATCTAAATTATTCTATAAATTCCCAAATAATTAATCAAATCCTCAAATTAATAGGGTAATTCTCTTGTGCACGATCTTCTTGGAAAATCCCTGATTCTATTATCTTTTTCCAATATACGCAACGCAACCTAAGGTGAGTATACTTGACCCATTTTCTTTTCACACTTTTGGGTGTAGTATGCATTTCCTTATCAAAAACACAATGATAAACACTTTCATTGCACAATCTATCCATTTAAACATGAACATTTTCTTATGCAATGCACAAAATAATACATTATATATGAATACTTTGATACATCTTGATGCTTGTTAATACTCATATTCCCAAAAAAAAAAAAAAATGGAAACTTATCATCAAGATAGGGGTGATTCCCAAACCTTGATGATTAGCTCCACTCACTTTCTAACTTCACCAACGAGCTAGAGGTGATTCTCTTACCTCGGAGGTAGTTACCAACTTTTATTCGTTCTCAATGAAATTTTATGATTGAACGTTCCTTTTCAAAAATTTTAGAATTTATTTCACGTGCATGCTAATACGATATACTGGATTCGTGTCACTTGGGTTAAACTTTATGTGATAAACTTGTCATTAACTTCGTAAGAAGCCACACCTTAACATACTCGATGGGTTGACCTGTGTATTCACATGCCAGGGATACGTTAATCTTGTTAACTAAGTATGGCATGTGGATTGTTCTAAATTTTTATGAAATACGTTAATCTTAGATTTCGAGGACGAAATCTCCTAAAGTAGGGGAGACTGTAACATCCGCCAATTTTAGCGCTGTAGGTTGTAACGCCCCTCCCGTATATACGGGTATTGTTAGGTTTAATCTATTAACTCTATTACCACCCTTTCGAGGGTTAGGCTATGTTAATTGCGTAACTATGGTTTGGACATGTGGATTTCATCGTTACGAGTACAACAGTTAATTAATATCAGTTGTTCACATGGAATAGATTTGATAAACTATTTAACTCTATTATGCTATATTCAAACCTGTATACTCGCCAGCAATTATTTGTTGATTGTATTTTAAATGCATACTGCAGGCTGAGGATTCAAGAAAACAAGAAAAGGCTAGGATGGCTTAGAAACCCATCAACTATTTAAATTTACAATCTATGTTATGTACTTTTTCATTTCCATGTATTGTATGAAACTTATGAAAATCAATGAAATAAACTTTAATTATTGTCACAACTAGTGTTATGATGTCTTTGAACAGTTTGTACGTCTCATCTCGATGTTTCCGCCATCGGTTGGGGTGTGACAGTGCGGTGGTCATGGTGGTGGCTTGTGGGGACGTCTGGTAGCTAGTGGTTGGTGGAGGTGAAGGTAGAGAGTGTGGTGGAGGTAAATTGTTTTATATGAATAAATAGTAAAATTACCAAAATACCCTTATGTGGGGTACCCTTGGCCTGATTTAACCATGAAAAATAATAGAGTTAGGGCTAAAGGACATAATGTGTAAGAGTTTGCAAACATCGAGTATGTTTTCTGAGCTTATTAAAGTTAAAGGACATAATTTGTAATAAATGACATACATAAAGGACGAACTTTGTAATTTACTCAAGATTTTATTTAACAGAAAGAATAGAGAAAATTTAATTGTTTTTAATGTAGTAATATGATAAAAACAGTGAAAAGAATGTGAATTCTATTTACTTAAAAAAATTACCAAAATAACATTGATTAAATGAATTATTTATAAATATTTACTTTTCCTCCATTAATGCATGTGGTATTTTTAGGCTCACTAGACGTAACTATATCCTTTAAGGTGAACAAACTAAAGATGACATGTGTTTATAGGAGTGTTGTAAGAATGGTTAGATGTTAATCGTTTAGTGGGGTAACGATTAGTGATTAATCGAGATTAATAGAGATTAATCGGAATTAATCAGATTGAAATTTTTATATTTAGTTTTAGTTATATATGTATACAAACATTTTGTATATGTAGTTTTTTAAAGTAGACATGTTTTAACCCCTCATCTACCTACTTTTAAGTAATTGGCGAGAATTTATAAGGTTTGGTTGAAATTTGGCAAATATCTAGCCAAAATTTGGTCAGAATAGGACCGTCATTGACTGCCAAGCGATTAATCGGTCATTAATCGGTGAACCTCTGATTAATGATTAATCAGCGACTAATCAGAGACTAGTTGAGAATTTTAAAATCGTGGTCTATAGTGGACATGATTTATGTCCGGTGTAATACATGTGTAAAATTTATGACACGCATATGCCACGTCCTCTTTATTCAAGAACGTAGAGCCTGTGTAAAAATTGCTCAAACTTGACTCACCAGGCATAGATTTTACCTAACAAGGGTGCGTGACAGTCGATCTAATAGGCTAATTTACGGTTATTAAGCTCAAATTATGTCAAGTTTAGTTATTTTGCTGTAAAAAATATGTTAATAGTTGTAGAGTTAATTACGTTTTTCGTCCTTATGGTTTGTCAAAAATCACTATTTCAGTCCATTACTTTAAAAATTGCCATTTCAGTCCATGTGGATTCGATTTTGTAACCATTTCAGTCCACTCATGTCACACCCCGATATTCCACGTATTACCGGTGGGCCCGGTGGGGAGTAGCGTGACGTAGTTGATATCATCATTGTCAATACACACAATAATATAGCACAGCGGAAGGCTGGATAAATAAACTATTACAAACCATATTGTCTGGTGTGTTCGAGTACATGAATAATACAGACTGGAATGTAATAAGATCCACAGGCGGATCATAAATGTACAAGGAAACAATAATAACAGACTTCAGGTATCTTATGGATTTGCAAGATCCTCTATGACACCCTATAGCTCCAGCCTATTACGAGAGGTACCTGTCAATCAGCCTTTAAGAAGATACGTCAGTTTACACTGGTAAATACAATTTAACCGATTCGTTTTGAAAACATTTATGAAAATTTCTTTGAGTGCACATGGCACAAACATTTATAACTTGGGACAATCTTTAATAAAATCTTGTATACAGCTTTACATGTTTGACATACATGTGGGGCCGGTTTGTAAGCCGGACATGATTAACTGACTCACCACTTATGGAACCCACAATGGAGTTATCCCCAACTTGTGGGTAATTTAATATTTAGCATTTGCATCTGTCGGGTGCATGCCTGCACCCCGTGCGTAGGTCGTGGCCATTATTAACTTAAATGAGCCAAGGATATCCAGGACACGGTCGTTAACCCCCAAATGTTAATGTTATCAAACAATACAGATTAAAACGGGTTATGCGGATTTATTAAATCACAATCCAACTAAATAATCCCATACCCGACCAAGTGGTATTAATATACCGTATCCCAAGCCCATATAGGGAAAATAAGTTAAAAGTATTTACCTGATGCTAGCAGTGAAATCCTAAAGCTTTTGAAGGCACCTTCTATCGGAAGCTATTTAATCTGTATAGAAGGTTTATTAACCTATTAGGATGCTAACAGGTCTTTAATTTAGTCAAGGACTTAGATCGGCTAGCTAGAAGGAAACCTTACGGTTCTAAACGCTAGATTAAGCGGAGACCGGGATAGAATGCGATTTAGACCCAACAAGCTTAGATACTTGTATAATATGGGTAAACTAAACACATTCTGGAAAATGAGAATCTAACGATAAGGTTAAGCCCGTTTCGGCTATTTTACGAAAACTAGTAACGTAGATCGATCCGAACGCGTAAACGCGTAACGGGTAACCAAATAAATTATATACAGGTCTTAACCGTTATTATGCTCAAAATATGTTAATATATCAGTAATATACTAACATACATGCCCAAAAAGTAATTTAAACCAAAATAAGTCCCATAAGGGCATTTTGGTAATTTTAATGCCCATAAAAGAGTTTAAATACTAAACTGAGTTCCAGGTCTGATTTAATTAGTAAAAACATGCGTTTTTATAAGTTACATCAGTATGGTATTTTATATATATGAAATATATCTTATATAATCAAACTATGCACCGGAGGGGCATTTTGGTAATTTCACATAAGCTTTTAAAGAGCAAAAACAGGCTTCTGAGTTTAAAAACTTTGGCTTACTGTATAATTATATAAATTATCTTAAAACATCAGTAGGTAATGAGTTTTATATGCCAAATATAGTTTTGACCCATACTAGGTACTATAAAGGCTTAAAAACCGATTTAAAGAGGTATTCGGGTAAAAATAGGAAATCTGAGTTTTTGATCAGTTTATAAGGTTCAAAATATTCTATTTATCATATAGGATCAGTAGCAAAAAGTTTGGCATTAAAATGTTATGTAAAACTCATTTTATGCATGAAAAGGGTAAAACCGACAATTACCGAAATTAAGCTCTAATCCTATCTTATGCTCAGCCTAAAAATAATTACAAATATTCAAAAATCCCGAAATATTATTTTACATTAGTAGGTAAAAATTTTTGTGTCAAAAATCAGGTTTAGATAGGCTTTATGCTAATTACGCTATTTAAATAATAAGAAGTTTCTTAATTACGCTATCGAGCATAACTCCTATTCTAGACCTCAAATTGATGTCAAATTTTCGGGACATGCCTAAATATCCGTAGCAAAGGTTTTAGTCCATTCCCATTGCTAAAAAATCTCAGTTGTATGTAAAAAGGGTGTTTATGACATTATTAAGCATAATTACGATCAAGTGCATATAATTCAAACCACAAGGCACATGCAATATAACTCCAGAGGGTTATACTACTAAGTAATGTGGTCCTAATGGAAGCTTAAAACATGGAAGAATTAAGCTTGAACATGTCAGAACTGAAAGTCAAAGCAAAAGTCAAGCTTTTGCGACTTTCGGTTATGAACTGACCTTAGACTACTAATTGTCGGGTTAGGATAGATAAGACATGTTTTAATATCAATTACTAAGTCATTAGAATGTTAAAATATATTTAAAATCTCTGGTTTATTAATTTTAATCATTTTTGACAATTCTGTCCAGTTTGACTTTTTGTCAAACTACTTTGACCCGACAATTAACTAGTCAAACGAGATAGTTAGGAGATGCCCCTTTTAAGGGTTAATCACCTATTCTAATGTGGTTCTATAACCACTTTCAATTTGATCAGTAACTAAACTATGAGTGATTAATACGAAAGTCAAACTAAATTTACACTAAGTTTGAGTTTAAGGTAATTAAGCTAATTAAAAGGACTAATCAGGTAATTAGGGGCTTACTACAAGTCCAAGCAATCTTTTCTACACTTGAGAGTCTTCTCCAAGTCCTTGCAATGCTCCAGGTGATGTTGATTAGCAAAAGTTGCGAATGAGCAAATGAACTTCAAGACTAAGTCCCTTTATATAGCAATTTGAATGATCAAGGATCACTTCCAGGTGTAATTGGAGGCCCTGGATCACCCCAGGTGTCCTAGCTAATTAAATAAACCGACTTATAGCTTCCAAGGTCGTCACAAACTAGGTAAAGGCGGTGGAACAGCCATAACCCGCACCTGGCAACATTTTTCTGTTACTGGGGACCTCTCGCGGGCCGCGTAAGCCATAGTGAAGGCTTACGCGGGCCGCGTGGACCGGCTAAACTGGCAAAACAAGTTTTGAAGTTGGCAGATTCAGTCCCTGGTGCTTTTAAACCATTTTTAACCTTATTTTTGGCAATCAAGGCCCTTGTAGTTAATTTGCTGAAGTCCAATGATGTGTAAGCAAACTTCGTTAGGCTCGGTTTGGTTAAATATCTCTATGAAAGCAAATTTCATCAAGTTGACACTTTTAACCCAAGGTTTGGAAAACATGCTTAACGATCTCGGTATCACATGAAATTTTTACCACTTATTCTCGGGAGTATACTTGAATATTTCGAAGCCTCGGTTTCGCTAAAAGGTCACTCAGAGGTCAGAATTTACATATTGACACTTTTAACCCTTGTAATTTATAATCTTCCAATTATTTTCACAAACGGCTTCGTATATCAAATTGATCACCCGCTTAAGAATATTTTCTTCACGTATTGTCATTCAGAGGCTCAAGTTTGGCATGTTGACACTTTTAGTCCTTCTGTTAAGCATAGTTTCGCTGTTTGTCAACTTTAGTCCTTCAAACTAAATCCTTTGCATATTTAGAGTTTAGGACACGTGTCTATACCTAATTGGACACGTTTTTACGTGGTGTTACAACTCACTTAACACCGTATATTTATTATGTTAAGTTCTAATGAAATGATGAAATTGCCCCTATAAAAACTAAAATACAAAATTATAAAAACTTAAAAACAATTAGAGGTGGGTCTCACTTCACAAAGCTGTAAAACTGTTTCCCCCCACCCCATTTTTTCCGGTCATATTCTCCGGCATCCCCATATTTTCCGATCATTTTCTTCGGCGACCACATGTTATTTAGATATTAGCCCATTGGACTCGTATGAAAGCCCAAAGTTAAAATGAATGAATGGTGCACAAAAGAATACCCTACCCGAAAAAAACCCTGAAATTTGGTATTCCCGAAGTTTGACATTTGCAGGTGAGTTTCTTCTATTGTTCATTCTTGACGTATTTAAATAACTTGCAAACATTCAATATTGGTAGTTGAAGAAATCAGAATCTTGCTTGTCTTTGGATTGATTAGATGTTATTGGTTTGGTGGTGGGGGTTGTATGATGTGGTGGTGGTAGTGGTGTAGTCTGGTGGTGTAATGGTGGTTTATTGTGTGGTTCTACAGAGAGAGACAATGCATGGTGATTAAACAACATTTTAACAATTTAGCCCCTCACTTTCTTGGTTTGACAATTTAGCCCTTTATTTATTTGATTTTAACTTTAATAATAGGGGCATTATGGTCATTTCATATAAAACTAACAAAATAATTGGATGGGGTTAACCAATGTAGACCTGAATAGTTACGAAAGTGAAACCACATGGACTGAAATGACAACTTTTAAATTAATGGACTGAAATAGTAATTTTTGACAAAGCACAGAGACGAAAAAACGTAATTAACTAATAGTTGTATATAGAAAAAGTTCTTAATCTAGTAGGTGTATATTTTAGTAAATTTCTTTATCAATTCGTCCCCCTCAATGATTTTGCACCACCATGAAAAGGAATTATCAACTTTTTAGTACATGACCAAAAAAGAACTAAATACCAAACACGGTTACATTGGTGGGGTTGGTTAATAATTTGAGAAATTTCTTAAAGACATAATATATATTCTTGGAAAATGTTTAGAGATGTGAACGATTAAAGCAAAAAGAAAGAAATTAGAAATGGAAACTGAGGTTATTAGAATTTCTTTGTAATTGGTTTCCAATTATTTATGTAATTTCTATAACTTATATTTAAGAAAGAATATTTCAATTATTTATTTGAATATTAATTATAACCAAAAAAAACATAATATAACCCTCACCCTCACCCCTGTCATTCGTTCAACACAATTTCATCCCTTTCGAGCTTAACACGAAAATCACAGGTTTCGGTTTATCCGGTTTCAAGTTTATATGTTACCAAACATGTACACACGTTTAGCTAAACGATTTGGGTGCGTGTCAACTCAACAAGTTCACGGGTTGACTCATTCATCTTTATAATTAAAAAAAAAGTATTCTATGGTATAATTGTTGAGTATATTATGTCAAAAGCCTAAAACTTAAGAGAGAAATTTCTATGGTATAATTGTTGAGTATTTTATGTCAAAAGCCTAAAACTTATGTAATAATTGTTTGAGTAAAAGGCCAAAATGGTCGCTCAGTTTATACCATTTTTGTCATTTCAGTTTAAAAATGAAACTTTTTATATCTAGATTCCTGAGGTTTCATCTTTTGTTGTCATTTTCATTCAATTGACAAAATGGGTTAGAAATTTTTTTTAACTTCTCCCCTTTTTACGTTATCCTCATTTAATTAAAATATATTATGGCATAAAATGACGATTATACCCTTCATTTAAATGAGGAAAACGACAAAAAGACGAGAAGTTAACAGAAAATTCTAACCCAGTTTGTCAATTGGATTGAAAATGACAACAAAAATGAAACCACAAGGACCTAAATAAAAAAAAAGTTTATTTTTAGACTAAAGTAACAAAATTGGCCTAAATTCCCATTTTAGCATTTTACTATTGTTTTACAAAAAAAGTTGCGATCTTCAATGAAATCTGTAACTTTAGAGTAATAATATAAAAAACAAATAGGCTAATTGTTTGTGCTCGTGTCAACACATATTAAGACGAGTTGTGATCAAGTTCATGTACACACAATTTTTAGCGGGTTCGTGTAAAATTTTTAGATTTGTATCGCATTCATCTCGCCAACTTGCGCTTCAAGATCACCAAAGTTATGTGCTTCAAGCTCGTGTCCTCAACAAATTTTGTTATAAGACACCTTAAGTAGGTTAAAATTTATAAGCATAAATCATCACCAATTATAAATACTAACATTTGACTTGGTTTTATTTTTCCTCCTAACTATTAGAAAATTATGTGAGCGAGGAAAAAAGTTGAAAACCAGGAAACCGCAAAAAATAATATAAAATAATAAGTAAAAGAAGTTTCATTAAAAAAACATTGCAATTTCATATATTCCAAAATCATAACTTGTAGTCAAAGTTGAAATTGCGTATGATATTGTCTCATTACACACATTAGGAATCATATAATCTTTTTAAGCAACTATTTAAATGATTCCCCGTATTAAAATTACAAATAACTAATCAATACCATAACTAAGTTTTTTTTTATAACTAATCAATACCATAACTAAGTTATTTTTTTTAAATATACTTTTATTTAAAACAAAAATATTAACTTGAAACATAGTGTAGTTTGTTTTTTTTAAATACATCTTTGAAACGAATTTAAAATATTGTATTATTTGAAATTGTTTTAAACACGAGTATCTAAATGATAAACTTTAGACACTATATGCATATGTGTAGGTTACGTTAACGTTCTTTTCATTAGTGTGAATGTAAGTAGACTCTTTTTCTGAATCCTGACATGCAACACCGTCTAATCATTTTGATCTCTTTATATAGAAGTTCATATCACAATTTTCTTATATGGAACACAATTCTTACAAATTTTATTTGGTTCGAACCTTTAAGGCGTAACTAGGTAACACCTAACTTTTTTTGAATATCGTAAGTATTAGAGAATTTTCTCATACAAATTAAAAATTACCTTGTTTTTTCTACTAAATGTTTTAGGAATCTGCAATTAGTACTTTTTAATCAATCAAATACTAATTATATTTCTTAGACCATGTGTTGTTGGGTTGGAAGAGGTGGCGTCTAGCGCTACATAGGTTGCTGCACCGTGGGCGCGAACACCGCAACAACTGGGCTCGGAAGGGGCGAGGGGCTCAAATGGAGTTAAGGGCGTGAGGCAACGTTGATGGACTTTTTTTAATATCAAATGATATACTTCACAATCATATCTAGCCACCTCAATCCAGTACCACATTTCACATAACGCTCCAATAAAACCTCACAACACCCATTGATTATGTGAAAGTTGAAAAAGAAATGTGCGCCTACACCACATGATAACACTTTATTTCTTATTAAACCATTTTAAAGTAAATTCTACCAAACCCACTAACACATACTATAAATATGAAGTGAACAATAAATTGCAACAAAAACAAAGTTACCAAGCCCACTAACACATACTACAATTATGAAGTGAACAATAAATTGCAACAAAAACAAAGTAGAAAAACTTGACCAAAATAGATATTTAACACATAGTATAACTATGAAGTGAACAATAAATTGCTAAAAAAGCTTGACCAATATAGATATTAATGTAGATATTAGGTTATAAGGTGTGGGGACGTCACCAGTCTGGTGAGGCCCGTCCCGGCTCGTCCACACCGCCCCTTTGGGGCTGTCTTGTCGCCAACATCGCCCAACCGACTTTATCAACACACACGTCTATACATACATACATACATACACACACACACACATACATACATACATACATACATACATACATACATACATACATACATACATACATACATACATACATACATACATACATACATACATACATACATACATACATACATACATACATACATACATACATACATACATACATACATACATACATACATACATACATACATACATCTTGTATATATTGATGGGGCTCATCACCCACATCCTAGGCCCATCCCTTGGGACTAATCCCCCACACCCGATAACGTGGCTGCCTACGTAGAGGCCCATCTCCAAGTGATAGGACTCCTCCACACCTTATAGCCTTACATTTAGAGCTGTATATGAGTTGAACCGAACCGAACGAACCTTTGCTCGTGCTTGCTTCGTTTACAAACCGAACCGAGCGAAGCGTTTTTTCAACCGAGCCAAATCTAACGAGCGCATTTCGATCTGAGTATTTTTCGAACGAACGTCGAGCGAGTATCAAGCGTCACATAACAAATAGAAAAGTGACGATGGGGTTGTTAGTATTTAGAGTCAAGTGCAGGTTTCGTCCAATCAGAACACAAGTATAAATTTACCAAATAACAACGATTAGAAAAAAACAATCAACTCATTCTACCGAGATCATTTGAGCGGAAAGATGAATTGTCGATCGATTGAAGTAGACCTTTGATCTATGAGATGTTCGAAATCAAATGAACCGATTGAAACAAAACCTTAGGGAGTTGGCGTCTTGGCGACAGAGAATTTGAATAATGATGGTTGATGCAGGGTTTTAATTAGGATTATGTACTTCTGAATTCAATGACGGGTTGATACTTGAGTATCGATCGACACTTCACGTCTCGGTAACATTTTGACTTAATTACTATTGGTATCAACCATCAATTCTATAATTAAATGGACTCTAGCTTGATCTTTGACCAAACATTATTAATATGCGTCTTTAGTTATTTTATTAATATATACATATATATTAAAAAATAATTCAAGCCAGCCAAGTCGAATCGATTGAGCGGACCTTTGCTCATGCTCGATTCGTTTCAAACCGAAGCGATCTGAACCGAACACCTTTTACAATCAAACAGAATCAAACGAGCAAATTCCAAACATTTTTCGATCGAGCTTCAATCAATTTCAACAGCCCTTACATTTAAAACAAACTAAAATAAATAAACTACAAAAATGGAAACCAAATCACAAGCTCATTAAGTATGCACACACATATCATAACAATATCTTATATATAAATCCACCTCCATTCAATTTCAATCGCTTATTACACCTTCAATCTTCGCCGGAGATACTTCTTCCCCCGGCGGTGAAACCTGCAAATATTATCTCCAATGGCCGCTATTCTATGCACACTTCTACTACTCATGTTTTCAAGTAATCCCTCTTCTTTTTTCTGCATTTAGATAACAAATTCCAAGATTTTCTTGAAAAAAGTTTTGAGTTTAATCAAAGTAATGTAGAATTATTGCATTCTTTTGTGTTTTTTCCTTGTTAAGTTTATAAATTTTACAACTTTAGCTGCAGAATAACATTTAAACATCAAGATTTTCAAGATAAATCATAAAGTTGTGATTTTTCTGTCACCTGTTGTTGCATAAAGTTTATAAATTTAAATGCAAGTTAATTAATTAATTACATCATAAGTTTCTTAAAAATTTAAACTTTGTGGGAAATTAGTAAAATTTCCAAAAGGGTTTTTAAATCTGGCATTGAAGCATGAATCTTTATAAATTTACAAGTCAAAACACACAATTTTATCTACTCCTTGTGTTCCTTAAAACTTTTTGAATGAAATACTTTTTTTATGAGAATTTGTTACCGGAAAACTCACGTGATCTGTCATTCTATCAATACTGTCAATACTCTGCTAACCAATGGGATCAGATAAATGACAGCTTACACCGGGTAGATTGGTTTCAAGAGGTTATAGTAGAAAACCAATTCGAACCCGAACCCGAACCACCTCTTGAAGGTTTAAATTGATGAACTTGATCACAAATTTCACAAAAATTCAACATTTTTATGGGAAATCAACAATTTTCGACAATGGGTTTTGAATCTTTAGTCATAATTATCTTCAAAATCAAATCTTTTTGTACAATGTATTAGATCTTGAATCTTAATTCACTAAAGAGTAAATTACGTTTTTGGCCCCTGTGGTTATATTACTTTTACTATATTAGTCGAAAATAAGAAACTTTAACATATTTGCCCCCATGGTCTCTATAACTAACCATTTTGGGGCCCCCATGGTCTCTATAACTAACCATTTTGGCCCCCATGATCTATAGACTTAGGGGCCAAATAGTTAGTTATAGTCTTATAGAACCATGGGGGCAGATATGTTAAAATTTTTTATTTTGGGCTAATATAGTAAAAGTGATATAATCACAGGGGCCAAAAACGCAATTTACTCTTCACTAAAACAATCAAACTTTCTTGAATTTTGTTTACAGGATCATTTACTAGTACCTTAAGTCTTGGAGTTGGGATCAATTACGGACAAATCGCGAACAATCTCCCCACTCCATCGCGCGTTTCGGCCCTTTTGGAATCCTTAAACATCAGCAGAGTGAAACTATACGATGCAGACCCGAATGTACTAACCGCTTTTGCAAACACAAACGTCGAATTCATCATCGGTTTAGGAAACGAATACTTGCAAAAAATGCAGGATCCTCAACAAGCCCAAATATGGATCCAACAGAAGGTACAACCTCACATTTCGCAAACTCGAATCACATGTATAACGGTCGGAAACGAGGTTTTAGGAGGCGTAGATCCTCAACTACCGCAATACCTTGTTCCCGCGATGAAATCGATGTATCAAGCGTTAGTTAACTTAGGATTGAACTCGCAAGTGTATGTTACAACCGCGCATTCGCTTCAAATCTTGAAAACTTCGTTCCCGCCTTCGAACGGTGCGTTTCGCGATGATTTGGTTCAGTATATTCAACCGATTCTTGCGTTTCACGCGATGTCGAATTCGCCGTTTCTCATTAACGCGTACCCGTACTTTGCGTACAAAAGCGACCCGAAAAACGTTCAGATTGAGTACCTGCTTTTCGAGCCGAATTCGGGGACAGTGGATCCGAATACGAATTTGAAATATGATAACATGTTGTATGCGCAAATCGATGCGGTTTATTCGGGTATAAAGGCGTTGGGTCATAGTGATGTTCAAGTGCGGATTTCGGAAACCGGGTGGCCTTCGAAAGGTGACGTGGATGAACCGGGGGCGACGGTTGAGAACGCGGGGATTTATAATAGAAACTTGTTGCAAAGAATGCAAGCGGGACAAGGGACGCCGGCTCATCCGTCACAACGGATAGATATATACGTTTTCGCGCTTTTTAATGAGAATATGAAGCCCGGGCCAACGTCCGAGAGGAACTACGGGTTGTATTATCCTGACGGTACTCCGGTTTATAACCTCGGTGTTCAAGGGTATCTTCCTCGTATCGATTATTCATCTTCGGCGAAAAATGTAAGAAAATTACGTTTTTGCCCTTGTTTTCGGGTTTTTTATAAAGTTTTTTTTAACTTTTTTTTTTTTTTTTTTTTTTTGCAGGCATTGTGCATCTTTAGGGTTCTTGTTTTGCTACTTGGATCCTTACTCATTGCTTAAACAGATTGATATTTTATTCTAACTTTACATAGAAAGCTAAAAAATGCCTAAATAGGGTAGTCAATGGAGGTAATGTACAACTCAATTTTCTTCAACTTTAGGGACATATTTGTTGAAAATCTATTTATTTCATGATTGGTTGAAAATCCACACAAATAAGTTACATCAGGGGTTCAAACGAGCCGAGCCCGAGCTCAGCCAGGCTTGAGCTCGAGCTCGGCTTGATTCGAGCTTTGTTTTTAAAGCTCGAGCTCGGCTCGTTTGTATTTTATCAAGCTCGAGCTCGGCTCGGGCTCGGCTCGTTTATTATCTATTAATTAGTATATTAAATAAAAATAATATTAATAATAGACTTTTTAGGCTTGCGAGCTTGATAAGTAAAGCTCGGACTCGGGCTCGTTTACTAAATAAGCTTATTTTTAGGTTCGAGGTCGGCTTTTAAACAAGTTTAAATAAGCTCGGCTCGACTCGGCTCGTTTACACTAAGGCTCGATAAGGCTCGACGAGCCTAACGACCTTCACATGTGAGGCTCGATAAACAAACGAGCTTTGTTTTGAGGCTCAAGCTCAGCTCGGGCTCGATAAGGCTCGGCTCGTTTCGAGCTTTTTCTCGAGCCGATCTCGAGTAGCTCCTCATTTGCACCCCTAGTTACATATGTAAGCTTATAATTATTTCATCATAGCACTCATTTCCAGGGCCGGCCCTGAGCAAGTGCCGGGTGGGCGTCGGCTCAGGGCCAAAATCATAAAAGGGCCCGAAAAATTTTCAAATTTTATATATTTTATATATAAGTTATATATACCGTATGATACAAAACAGGGTTAAAAAATCAGCTTGTTCTAGTGGTAAGTAACCTCCATTTTGAAACATAGGTCCCGAGATCGAATCTTTTCTCTGTTCCACTTTTTATTTTCTTATTTTCAACTGAAAATTGAAGTTCACAGTATATGCATTTTTTTTTCTTTTTTTCCAATTGGAAATTGAACTTCACAGATTATTTAAAATGTATTTTCCTTTTAATTAAAACTGTTATTGATAATTCATTAGTATTTTATTTGAAGAAAGTGTATTTTATTTTTATGTACGTGTGAGTACGTTTTGACATAAATGATGTTTGGAAATAAATTGGGTCAAATATAATACGTTTTTATTCGACATTATAAATTTAAGTTGCCATACATTTTAACGTAAATTTAGTTCAGAAACGATTCGGGTCGATTGTAGTCTATACTTTATCATGCCACATATGACGCCACCGCACGTGTTTATTTAATGTACGTTTTAAGTAGGTCTACATTTCGACAATTGTATTTGTAAACAAGTCGGATCAAATGTAATACATTTTCATTTAATGGTATGAATTTGGATTACTCTACGTTTCAACCTAAATTTAGTTCGGAAACGAGTCGTGTTGACTGTGGTCTATAATTTACTCGTCACGTATGGCGTTGCTACAATATGTGGCAGGTAAAAAAGATAGTATTATATTTAATTGAAACTTTGAATAATATGGTATAATAGGGTGGATAGGGCCCGGTTTTTTGTCTCGCTCAGGGCCCAAATTATTTTTAGCATTTTCGGAGACGGCCCTGACTCATTCTTAAGTCAAAATTCCAACCATTTGTATAATCCCAATAAATTCTTAAAAGTAGAAGTAATTTTCCTTTTCCCACTTGCAATCATATATTTTTTAATTAGAATCCAATTTTTCACAATATTCTTGTTTTCAAATTTACAAAAGTCTAGGAAAAAAGAGGCAACTTTTTATAACCATTTTTTCATTTTTTTAAACAATATTAAAAATATTATTATAAGAATAAACTTGTTTTATTGCATTTTGTTTGTTGTTCCTTATAATAATCATCTAACCATCTAACGATACCGTTATTTACAGGTGAAATATTACACGGATAGCTGACGACTTATGCCATTGGCTACCGCCTAGCATCACCAAGAACCGTCACACCAACACTTCCGAACTTGTATTTAGCAACATGTATCTAGCATTTCATTCATAAATATATATAGAATATTCATCAAAATGATTCATTAACAATAATGTCTACATTCATACAAAGAAATGATATATTTTTTCAGTTTTTTTCATGAGTTATTATATTATTATTGTATAGTTTATTTATACCTTAGGTTTATTCATTCATTCTTTTGAGAGTGATTAAAATAACTAGATAATGAGATGACGATATGCGGGTCCCACATGGGGATCAGGACATGTGAGGGTTGAAGAAACAAAATAAATGGTAAGCATGTGTATGGGTCAATTCCAGTTATGAAGCTGACATGGGCCTCAATAGTTATTCCATTTTATTTTATCATTTTCCATACATTTAAAAGTGTAAGACACTTGCAAATAAAACTATAGATACATGTATATCTAGTAGAAATAGGATCATATACAAACACTCTTCTAGTCCTTAGCAATTATTAAAAGTGACAAGTGTAGATGCAAATTCCCTACATGGCCCGGTTCTGGATAGATGATGTTTCACGAGATTATCATCGTACCACCAGCGGAACCACCCGATCATATCCATCTCTACTAGGCAATAATGCCTATACATCAGTTCAAGTGGAAACACAATAAATATGAGAAAAACCTCCTTGTGAAAATCGAACTCAGGTCCCTAAGTCTTATATCACTGCCAAAATGCCATTGGGGTATAATATCATGGGCTACATATATCATTTCTAATAATTTAATAAAAATTATAGATATAAATTTTTAGGACAATTGCATATTTCCCTTTAAAAAACTTTTTAATTGCATAATTAACTTAAAATTAAAATTGCATATATCCCCTTACTTAACTAATAAAATTGCAAATTTACCCATTTTTATTCAAAACAAATTATATAATGACTATTTTACCCTTATTATTACTAAAACTTTTAAAACTTAGATATTTATCCATTTTTACTAGTTTTTGTGGCTTTTAGTAAAAAGCGAAAAAAAAAAGCTAACTAGCGAAATGTAAAAAGAATTGTGAAAAAGCCACAAAAACTAGTAAAAATGGATAAATGTTTAAATTTTTAAGGTTTTAGTAAAAATAAGGGTAAAATAGTCATTGTATAATTTATATTTAATTAAACAAAATCAAAATGGGTAAAACTTGCAATTACATTAATTAAGGAAGTGGATATATGCAATTTTAATTTCAAGTTGGGTAAATATGCAATTAAGAAGTATTTTAAGGGGAAATATGCAATTAACTCTAATTTTTTTTTTTAATTCACTTGCAATTTACAATAATTTGATACATAGCATGATCCAAATCAAAAGGACATTGTTGTAGAAAAAATCAAACAAGCAACAGAATTAACGGTATTGTACAAAACAAAGGAGTAACAGGCAAGAAACACTTTTAACAAACTAACAATGTTTACAATCATATTCATCTCCTTCCAAGTTTACATCTTACTTGACCAAAATTGACACGCGAAAAGCTAAAACGAAGCGAATAATTGCAACGTGTTAAACACGACTATTCAGCTGCCAGAAATGGGATCACCATCGTCATAAACGTCTCGTATGATAGTGTCGCTGAACCCGTGTATCGCGTATCCTTTTCCTTAAACTTCTCTGTCAAACCCTGCAAAAAATGTGTGTATATTATTATACCATCTTTAGACACAAAATGACCTATTTACCCTTTGCTCACCTTCACAATCATGCCACACCTGAAATTTAAATATTTATAAGATTATTAGATTTAGGACAATAAACTAGCAATAAATGTTAAAATGTGGATATAGTAAATTTACGGAAATAGCCTTACTCGACGAAACTATCGAAGGAAAGTTCGACTCTGCGTCCACTTTGGTCATCATATTTCGAGATTAAGAGTTGCAGTACGGAAGGTGGAACCGCATATCCAAGACTGTATAGAGCGTCTCTTAACTCTGCAGCGTCGATTTTTCCGCTTCTGTCCCTATCAAATCTCTCGAAGATAGCCTAAAACCGTATAAAAAAAAAGATACGAATCAAGAAATGCCAAGAAACCAAATATACAAAAATGCCAACAAAAAATAAAAAACACAATATTTCTACGTATACGATAAGGAAATAGGATCGATCACTCACGCGCCATTGGCCAAGACAACTCCATAGATCAGCAAACTCTTTAGGACCTAAAAATAACCAAATATGCAACATGAATATGGGGAATGAAGATAAATGAAAACAACGTATCCGGTTTCATAACTAAAAGAGTTAATTACGCTTTTCGTCCCCGTGGTTTGTTAAAAACAACCATTACAATCCATTAGTTTAAAAATTGCTAAAACAGTCCTTGTACTTTCACTTTTGTAACAATTACAGTCCATTCTCACTAACGCCATCCATTTATTTTGTTGGTTTATTTGAAATGACCATAATGCCCCTGTTATTAAAACTACAATATAAATAAATAAAGAGTTAATTACGCTTTTCGTCCCCGTGGTTTATTGAAAATAACTATTACAGTCTATTTAGTTTAAAAATTGGCAAAATAATACCAATACTTTCACAACTTCCACCTTCAACTCACCAACAATGGCGGTTAACAGCTTCATCTATCTACTATCCTTCACTCTACTCTTCACTGTCTCCGTTACTTTAGATCCAGCCGGAATATCACCTGCTCCGGCTCCACACCCTCTCCATTTCATCCATCTTAAACATCTCCTACCACCACACACACATACGTGAACGATGACCACCTTCACCACCCATTCTGACTACCACCGTCATGAAACTACCACCCATCCCTACCCCTACCCCCCATCCCATGGTCATTCTCTTCAAACAAATCATCAGCCAACTCCTTTTTTACCGATGAATTCTACCAATTCCGACCACTACACACACAGGGCACCGCCCAGCCTTCATCTCCTCCCCACATTTTTTTTGGGTAGGCCTCAAGTTTTTCCCACCGACGTCGATTGTGATGGGGAAAATTAGGTGGCCGGCGATTTCGATTGTGATGGGGGAAAAAGTTAGGTGGTTGGCAATTTCGATTTTGGTGTAACCGGTTGACGGAGACAAATCTGACGCCGGTGGAGGTGCCGGAAGAGATCCGGTTGACGTTGATACGGCGGAGAGAAGCGGTGGTGAGACGGAGTCGTTGGAACTGTTGTACAATAGGGTTTTTGGCTTGTACTTGTAGGTAAAATCATATATAAACCTTATTTATAGCTATATTTTGGATAAGTGATGCTAAAAACTTATGGGATATATATAAAAAAATATATAATCACTTTGCGCCTCGGGTACGAAAAGCCCACCGCTTTTGCGCTTTGCGCTTCGCGCCTCGGTTTTAGACCTCGTCGCTTTTGTGCGCCTCTAGCTTTTTAAAACCAAGGGAGCAGGTGATGTTCTGCCAGGATCTGAAGAAACGAGGAGAGTGAAAAGTAAAATGAAGGATATTGGTACTGTTTTGGCAATTTTTAAACTAACGGACTGTAATGGTTATTTTCAACAACCACAGGGACGAAAAACGTAATTAACTCTATCTCATACATCGTTATTGGCATTACAATGTATAACAAGATAAGTTCATGTTCATCGTTCAATGAGACTATTCAAATTACTAAGATTTGATAGAGGACTTTGGGACAAGAAGTCAGGATTTAACATCTTGAACTGGATCAACATGATTGAGGATCTCAAAATAATACGATTTGGAATCAGAATTGGAGCAAAAACAATTAAGGGTGTTTCTAATTTTCTATATATACACCACTTTTCAGTGGTGATCCGTGGTACCTGTCAATCGTTTCGTTTCGGTTTTTAAACATGTGTTTAGGTATTGGCCACTCCAGTTAAACGGGCGTATAGCTATGTAATTTCCATATAAACGGCCATATAGCGTTTAACCCTCGGGTTTCACCTTTTAAATAGCTGTATAACATCAAATCAACATGGGTGTTGAATGTTGATATTAGTGTCATATATTGAATATTCTGTGCATGAATGCTTGTTTGTGTACGTTTGTTTCCATTTGTGTTCATGAACATTAGTCTGGGTTCATTTATGTTCATATGTTTGTTCATAAACGTTTGTTCGTTAAGGAAATGAACGTGTTTGTGTTCGTTGCCTAAAATTAACAAAATAACACGTCCATTTCCTTAACAAACGAACACGAACATAAAATCTCGTCCGGTAAGTGTTCATCAACAGTTCGTGAACACATATATCTCATTAACAAACAACCACAAACAAGGTCTTGTTCGGTTCGTTTGCCACCATATATAAATCCAATAGAATAACCTAACAATCTAACACTCTTAACCTTCATAGCAATTAAACTAACCGAGATCAATCACAATTTATCCCTAACAACCTCCAATAATTTATCATACATACTAGGACTGCAAACGAACCAAACGTTTGGCGGAAAGTTCGTTTGTGTTCGTTTGTTTATTAAACAAACAAACACGACAAGAAATTTCGGATTTTTAGTTAAATGAACGAACATGAACATAGGCCGCGTTCGTTCATTTATGTTAGTGAACATTCGGTAACGTGTTCGATAGTTCATTAGTGTTTTAAGTTTTTATATTTTATTAAAATACTTCAAAATTCCGACAAACAAAATATTTAATAAATGTCAGTGTATTAACAAAATATTACTGTATTAAATATTAAAATATTTAATAATATTTATATACATACCAGTTCTGAAAGGGTCAAGGGGATTCCGAAACTGAAACATGAGCAACCGGATAGTCCGAATGCTAAACTTCTGGTAAGCAGAAATAAGCGCCTGCTGCAATTCTTTCGCATCTATAAACCCACTCCGATCCAAATCCACCATCTGAAAGCTCCGAATAACTTCCGGGTGCGTACCCGGTGGAAACGACGGTGCCGGCGGGTACCCGTATTGCCCACCACCAAACCCGATTGAACTATTCGGGTTCTGGGTCTGATTCTGATTATGCCCGTAGTTATTATTGTACCCGTACGCAGGTTGTTGAGATTGTACCGGTGGTTGTTGGTATGGGTAACCGACACCGGGTTGTGATCCGGGATGTGAAGCGGGTTGTGGGTGGGGCTCCGGTGGGGCAGATGGGGCGGTGTTGTGACCGTAATACGACGACATTTGATTGGGTTTGTGATTATTGAGAAAAACTGAATTGGGGGAATGATTTATTGGGGGAAATTGAAGAGATTGGGTTTAGATTATACGCGTGACAGTACTCGGTTTGAAGGTTGAATGAAAATTGAAAACATTTGGTGAAATCTTCTTGTTGTTGGTTTCGTTTGCAAGAGGATGAGAAGTTTGATTTGGATCAATTTGTTGTTTTTTTAATATAAAATATAAAGGCATTTTAGATATACATGTATGATGTATGAACTTCGAAACAGAATTATCATGCCAAGTCTAGAAAGGGATATGGATCATTATCAAGTAATTCAATAGTTTGAAAGAGTTAAGATTAGTGGTCCACAAGAAAAACAAGTGAAATAAATGGAGAAAATAATGACAATGGAATAATTATTATTGTTCATTCTTAAGCTCATTCATTTAGTTATTTAGGTCATGTTTGGCTAAGTTTATTATAGTAAAAAAGAACTTTTGGGAAAATGACTTTTTGAAAATGAGTTTTTAACAAAAGTGTTTGGATTAGCTTATTGATGTAAAATAACTAAAATGGGCATTCTTTTAGATATAAGGGGGTAAAGAAGGGGTATATTGGTAATTTGTAGTTTGAAAAGTTAAAAGCTAGCCAAAAAGTCACAATATTGTGACTTCTTGAAACCTCCTTTTTCTTCTTTGCAAAAAGCCATTTCTAAAAGGACTTTTGGCTTAGCCAAACACAAAAACAACTTATTGGCTTTTTGATAAGTCAATAAGCCAATAAGTTGTTTTAAAAAACTTAGCCAAACATGCCCTTAGGTAGCGATTGGTATGCTGAGATATTAAATGAAATGGATCATTGTAATATAAACAAAAGAGTGTTTGGTTGTTAGAGGGAATAAAATCACTCGTTACATCAGGCATTCCATTACCTCAAAATCATTCTATCCATCACCACTATTTTTTCCATTCCATCACCCTTCACTCTTCATTAACAAAACTACAACCCACCAAAGTTGCAACCACCCAACAGCACCACCTCCACAGCCGCCACAACCGCCACCGTGACTACCGTCGCCACCACCCACCACAGCCGTGACCACCGTCGTCGCCACAACCCACCTCCGCCCCTGCTGTCACCCACCACCACCACCTCCGCCGCTAACCACCGTCACCCACCGCTGACAACTCTGCCCCTGTCGTCACCTGCCACCACCCACCACCGTCGTCCGACGACGCCATCCACCTTTGCCGCCACCCAGTACCGACACCATCACCGCCACAGCCGCCACCCACATCCGCCTTCGACGCCACCGCCACCCACCTCTGCCACCGACCACCATCGTCGCCGTCACCCACCACCATTGTCGATATTGGCAGTGGTCGATATTTTTTTGCGGGTGGTCGGTGGCGGAGGGTGGCAACGGTGGTGGGTGGTGGTGGCGGGGGCAGAGGGTGGCGATGATGGCAAGTGGGGACGGCGACGGGTGGCGATGGGGACGGTGGTGGTTGGCGGCGGCGGTGGGTGGCGACGATGACGAGTAGCGGGTGGTGGTGATGTAGTGTGAGAGATGTGGATAGAATGAATTTGAGGGAATTGAATGCTTTATGTAATGCGTGATTCCATTACCTTGACCAATCAAACATATTTTTTTTCATTCCCTCGCAATAGTCTATTCATAACTTTATTATTTTTTAAATAATCATAACTTTTTCATACGTGAATATTAAAAAAAATACACCATATAAACGAGAATTTTATTCTCTTTAATTTGAAATGATCATAACTTTTTATGCGTTAATATTAAAAAAAAAAAAAGTTATACAACAAACACAAAAATTTTATTCTCTTTAATTCAAGTAAGCTATTGCTATAGTTTTTTTTTTAATATTATATCTAACTACTATAATAAAAGAAACCAACTTTTGTACACGTGTCATTCATTGAAGGTATCCTCAAATTTATATTTATCTAAATAAATAAAGAGTTAATTGCTAAAATCGTCCCTGAGGTTTGGGCACGTTTACCATTTTCGTCCAAAATGACACTTTTGTACCAAATTGCCCCCAACGTTTGTAACTTTTTGCCATTTTCATCCAAACCACTAACTTAGTTTATTTTTACTGTTAAGTTGAGGATATTTGGATGAAACTGGCAGATATAAAACCACAGGGACGATTTTTGCAATTTACTCAAACCCTTTTTAATTTCTTTTATTTATTTTTTTTTGTTATCATATATAATAAAAAAGAATATACATCGAGGTTTTAGAAAAAAAAAAGTTAATACTTTTGTCACATAATTTTTATAAATTTTCATCCAAATCACTAACTCAGTTTATTTTTTCTGTTAAGGTGAAAGATGTTTTAAATTTTACAAACTGTGACAAAAATTAATTTAAAGCTTCTTTATATAAATCAGTTTTATAAAGAGAAAACGTCATTGGTGTGCAACACATAACAATCGATTACAACTTTTAGTATTTATCAGTTGTAGATATAGAAAAAAATTGTAAAACGTTACATATTTTTTAAATGTGTTGAGCACCTAGGAAATATGTTGGTAGAAATAAAATATTTATTTAATTAAGATTATGAGTGTAACTAACTAATACTTATTCTGAGTGTCTTGAGTAAAGAAACTTTTGGTTCATAGCATTATAATTACAATTTGGTGGGTAATTTTAAGGTTTGGTAACGATACGTTGTTTGATAGGGGGGGTGGGTGAACTGGCATCTGTTTTTCCTTAGGAGTGAATTTAAAAGAGTAGAAAATAAATTACAAACTTGGTACATATGATAAGATTTTTTTATTTGACCTTTTTCAATAAGGTCACCAGCATTTTAGTTTTATAAAATTTAGAGGTTTAAGTAAATTTTATTTTTATAAAACTGATCTATATAAAAAAATAGAAATTAATTTTTGTCTTAGTTTATAAACATCCTTCGCCTTAATAGAAAAATTAACTTAGTTAGTAGTTGGATGAAAAATTATAAAAATTATGTGACAAAGCTATTATTTTTTTTCATATAAAAATTGCATGTATATTCTTTTTTATTATATATGTAACAAAATTAATTAAATAAAAGAAACTTAAAAGAGTTTGAGTAAATTGCCAAAATCGTCCCTATGGTTTTATATTTGCCAGTTACATCCGAATATCCTCAACTTAACAGAAGAAATAAACTAAGTTAGTAGTTTAGATGAAAATGGTAAAAAGTTACAAACGTTGGGGGCAATTTGGTACAAAAGTGTCATTTTGGACGAAAATGGCAAACTTGCCCAAACCTTAGGGACGATTTTGGCAATTAACTCATAAATAAATAATAAATTAATATTAAATCTTATCATACTTTAATAAAATATTATCCTCAAATCTAAATTGTTAATTTAATATATTTTTAAAACAAATACCTCTCTTATCTACTTATCTTATATTAAACATATAAATAATAAATTAATATTAAATGTTTTCCTAATTATTTAAAAACATAACTTTTTTTTATTATTTGGTATACAAAATTATGTTTATTCAACTCGAGTAAAACGCGAGGTTTTTAAGGATATAATTTTTTTTTTTATTATTTGGTAGATTTTTCAACCCGACTATACACGAGTTTTTTTTTTAAAGATACGACGTTTTTAGTATTTAATATACAAAATTACATTTATTTAGGATATAATTTTTTATGGTAGATTTTTCAACCCGACTATACACGGGTTTTTTAAAGATACGACGTTTTTAGTATTTAATATACAAAAATACATTTATTTAATCTGTGTAATACACATGGTTTTTAAAAATATAACTCCTTTTTATATCTATTCAACACGTGTAATATACGGGGTTTTTAAGGATCTAATTTTTTTATTATTTGGTAGATTTATTCAACCCGATTATACACGAGTTTTTTTAAAGATACGACGTTTTTAGTATTTAGTATACAAAATTACATTTATTTAATCTGTGTAATACACATGGTTTTTAAAGATATAACTTTTTTATTATTTGATATATAAAATCACATGTATTTAACACGTACAATATATAAGGTTCATAAAGATATAAGTTTTTATTATTTAATATATAAAATTACATTTATTTAACCCGTGTAATACACGGGGTGTCTTAGGATACTGTAAAAAAGACATGTTTAGTGAGAAGCGTGAGAATGCATAAAAATTCATATGTAGCCATCATGTTATGGACTTACACATAATGTTTTGCGTTGTTTTGGCAAGAAAAACACTAAACATAACAATTTAAGACACCACGCAATGAATTCTAGCCTTCTAGGCTTAAAACTTAAAACACCATGTCAAGAACATTAAGTAGTGTGCTTTAAGTGTTAAATAGTGTCTTTTAAATTTCACGTCCATAATATGTTTCATTGTGTTTTAAATTGTTATGTTTGGTGTTTTTTTTTGCCATAACAACAAAAAACATCATGCCTAAGTTCAAAAAATGATGCCTACATGTCAATTTCTATGCCTTCTCACACTTCTCACAAAAAGAGTCCTTTTTACAGAAACCTCACCCTATACGGGGTTCTAACCTAGTTATTACATATAATAGTGATTACATAATGTTACGTAATAAAATTATTTACTATACCTTATATTTAGAACAAACATAACCTTACATGATTTATATACACTATGTGATTGCATACCGTTACCTACATAGACTTTGCACATGCTGTTATTTTTTATGCAAAGAGAAATAATGTTTGAATACATCCCAACAAAGTGGGATGAGATGCAATTATAGACTAGCCGAAATTAGCCGTTCAAAAAAAAAAAAAAAAAAAAAAACTATAGACTAGCCACATGCAATTATTAGCCAGTCATTGTCACCATATGGTTGGTCCATATATAAAGTCCGATATAATGGAAATATTGTATAAATATAAACTAAAAGTCACACGATAACCAATTATTAGTCGGTCACAAGCAAACAACTTCTTTTCTCTCGAAGAATCTAGTCACAAGATATTAGGCCCAAATATGTCCTCAAAGATGTAACAATCAATTAACTTGATAATTAACCAAACCCCATGAAGTGACTAGTAATATTAGTTTTTAACATCCTGTATATCATTTTAGGTTGCAAAATTATTCGAATAATTCCGCTTGATGAAAGTTTTAATCGACCTTGTGGTTGGGCTTGGGCCAGGATGCAGATCAACCCATTAGACCTAACCCGGCCCACATTCTATAGAGTCCCTCTAGATACATGCGAACCAACAGTCTGGACATATACACATGGTGCTTCAATCTAACTTCTTAAACGGTCAGATGCAGTCTATGCTGCTTCAAGACCGGTCCCCAACAACCGATTACAAAAAAAAAAAAAAAAAAAAAAAAAAAAACATGAATACAAGGCGTTCGCCAAAACCATGTGATCAGGGCCACACCCACATCCGATCAAGGTTCACGCCTTGTCCCATAAAGATTGCACAATCGACCAAAAAACATGGCCTAGGGCAAGGCGTTGCGTTTAGACTCCCACCGTCATGGTGGCTATATAAATTTATCCGCTAAGGCGGTTAACCATCAACTCAACATGTTATTTATTCCAAAAAATGTGTATACTTCCTCATTTTGATCACTAATCTTGGGTTAGTCCTTGTTACACAAAACTTGTCTCCGAAAACAAACTTTCAAAACTCTCTCGCTAGGTACAACCCTTGATGCAATATGTACAAGTCTTCTACTTCATGTACTCTAACACACTCTGACTGATCTCCTCCAAAAAGGAAACAAAGCCCATCGCATTTGCGAACCCACCTCCATCCACATCTTGTTCTTCAATTAGATAACTCTCAAACACGGATGCATCCTCTTGACCGCCTCTAATAAACATCAGTCTAGGAGTAATGCTTCGTTCTTGTTTCACTTTGTTTATTGTTCTTCTCAACAAACCTATAATTTGAGTCAAACAAGTTTATTTAGAAAAGAGTTAACAGTCATTTTTGTCCTTGTGGTTTGTCCAATTATGCCAGTCTAGACCAGATTTTAATTTGTACCGTTTCCGTCCCTGACATTCTTGAAACATGCCAGCTCCGTCCAAAAAACTAACGTTTGTTAAAACCTACCGTTTAATGAAGGGTAAAACTGCTGTTTTCCTTTTTCATTTCCCTTTTTTTTCTAAACCCTATTAATAGGGTTTAAGAAAGAAAGAAAATAAATAAAGGAAAATGACATTTTTACCATTCATTAAACAATAGGTTTTAACAGACGTTAAGTTTTTGGACAGAACTGGCATGTTTCAAGAATGTCAGAGACAGAAATGGTACGAATTTGAAATTTGGCCCGGCATAATTGGACAAACCGCAAGGACGAAAATGGCACTTAACTCTTTAGAAAACAAGAAAAACCTTTCAATAGAAAACAAGAAAAACCTTTCATAAAAGGTTTTATCCATTAGAGATTTAAAAAAACAGAACCCATTCATATAACGTTTTTTGAAAGAAAAAGGAATCAATGACTTACAGTCATGTGGTGGAGGATAAGGAAGTGTAGGGTCAGCCGTAGAGGAATAGAATACAATCAAGGTTGTGAATGCATCAAGGAAAAATATCGGACTTTCACTCGTCATTAAAGCAGCCCGGCTCAATGAATGGCGAGGATACGCTAGTTTATCAGGATTTGCATATGATGTCAAAAGTGGATATATTGCACGGTGAAGAGAACTCGGTTCCAGCCCACTGCAACAATTAATTAAAATAAATATTAAACCTTAGAATGGGGAATATAATCAAACATATGGCAAGTAATTAGTATAATTTTTAAAACTTTAAGCTACAAACTTATGATAATATTGAATAATGAGAAAAATGCCATTTCGTCCAATGAGGTTTGGCCAGTTTTGCGACTTTCGTCCAAAGGTTTGTTTTACCGCAATTGAATCCAAAAGGTTTGAAATCTTGCCATTTTCACCCAACTCGTTAACTCCATCCATTTTGTCCGTTAAGTTAGGGGTATTTTGGTCTATTTTGATTTAGTAAGGGTATTTTGAATACCTGTACGTTATGCTAAGTGCTTGTACATAAAGCGAAAAAAACCGAATTGCCCTTTAAGTTAGCAAAAAAGACGGAAATGCCCCTGATTTAACGGACAAAAACTGATGGAGTTAACGAGCCGGAGGAAAATGACAAGATTTCAAACTTTTGGATCCAGATGCGGAAAAACAAACCTTTTGACAAAAGTCGCAAAACTTGCCAAACCTCAGAGACGAAAATGGCATCTTACTCTTTGTTAAAAGTAAATTTACCATAGCGTACCTGAACAAGCATTGAAGGTAAATCCGATAATCAGGGTGAATGCCTTCTTCATGAAAACGCAAAAGAGGGTTTCGAAGTAAAGCAAATACTAATCGAGGTAAAGCTTGTAGTTGTGGACATTGAGAAAATGTGACATCAATAAGTGACCCCGTTGAGCTTCTAAACTCACTGGAAGCAATTTTGCATACGTCGTTATATTGAGCTGTAAGAATTACAAGCCAATCATGTAGTAACATCCTGCCTTCTCTAACTCCTTCGCTAAGCGAGGCTAGTATCACCTGTGACGATAGTGCACAGTAGTCAGATTAGATATTACAAGATGCAAATTATCACATCCAAAACTTTTGAGTAAATTGCCATTTTCGTCCCTGAGGTTTGGCCAGTTTTACGACTTTCGTCCAAATGTTTTTTTTCCGCATCTGGATCCAAAAGGTTTAAAACCTTGCCATTTTCATCCGGCTCGTTAACTCCATCCATTTTTCTCCGGGTATTTGACTATTTTCGTTTTTGTGTAAACTTAAAGGGCAATTCGGTCTTTTTCACTTTATGTACAAGCATTTAGCATAATGTACGGGTTTTCAAAATACCTTTACTAAATAAAAAAGAGGAAAATACCCCTAACTTAATGGAGAAAAATTGATGGAGTTAACGAGCCTGATGAAAACGGCAACAAACCTTTTGGATCCAGACGCAGAAAAACAAACCTTTGGACGAAAGTCGCAAAAAACTGGCCAAACCTAAGGGACGAAAATGGCATTTTACTCAAAATTTTTAGATAAAAGGAAAACGGGTTGAACAATCAGGCTGTTCCAACTTGAGCATGTTTTGATCTGTTGTTGACCACCCCATTTGACCTGCCCGTTTTGCCAAATGTAAAATTTATGTATAAGGTTGTAAAGAACTTTACCTTGTGAACAAGTATCGAAAGAACAACTTCAGGATCGACACTGTCATATAACTCATTAAAGTTACGTGCAACTCCAAACTGCATTGTTCTTATTCTAAGTCGCCTTTTGATAGTGTATTTTGATCTGCATAGACACGTTACATTTGTATAAACAAAAAAATACTCAATAATCAGTTTTGAATGTTTAAATAAATATATTTTGCTTCATTTTTTGATTATTTGGTTATTTATGGGCCAAATAACCAGTTCTTACCAGCTTCAACTAAACTAATTATCTAATGGGAAAACAGAATTTTCTACTTAAAATTTTTTCAAACCTAATTTTAGAGACTTATCTAGCTACTCACATGCTGACATGCGGCGGCCACTTTTCTTTTCTCAGTTATCTTTTAGTGTATATTTTCGTTTACACGCCCTGCACTTTAATCAGCCTATTGTTTCCCCCATTTTGTTTAATTAAATTACTTTTGTACCCCTGAACTTTAATAAAGTTATCATACAGGCCCTTAACTTCAATAAAGTTACGTTTTCCCTTCTTTGACAACTACACCGTGTACCAAGACTGTATTGTTGTACTGAATACTACTGATACCACCACAACGTGCGGAGTAAAATACTAAAGTTATCATACAGTCCCTAAACTTCAATTAAGTTACTTTTTACCCTTCTTTGACAACTACACCGCATACCAGTACTGTACTGATACACCACAACGTGTAGGATAAAATACTAAAGTTATCATACAGTCCCTAAACTTCGATAAAGTTACTTTTTACCCTTCTTTGACAACTAAACTCCGTGCTAGTACTGTGCTGATACCACCATAACGTGCAGGTAAAATACTAGTTATCTAATTGATGTGTGCCATGTTCGATTCCATTTTCACAAGCCATTTCCTCACGTTGCAATTACTTCATGTGTTTCCATTGTTTCCTATTTTTATCTTGCTTCCTACTATTTTCTTTTGAGGTTAATCCACTCAACGGATTATTTATCCCAAATCCGATTGGTACATATCAATCGGATTTGGGATAAATAATCCGTTGAGTGGATTAACCTCAAAAGAAAATAGTAGGAAGCAAGATTTGAGATAACTCTCTCTTAATATTTTTCATTCATAATCTTGACTCAAATAATAAGTGCCATTTTATAGGCTTACAAAAGCATCAGAAAAGAAATATACTAACAAACTAAACCCACTAACTAAACAAACCTAATGTTACGGACTCAAATATGCAAAACATGAAAGAAATGGATATGAACGTGAAACGTGGCACACATCACTAATTATAACAACTTCAAAGTTCAAACACTCAAACCACACAAGCATGTCCAAAAACTATCTTTTGATTACATCTAGTTATTTAAATCTGATCATTCATCTTCACAAAATTGCTTTCCGAAACACACATCCAAACACCCCTTAGTTTTGATTGGCTGGTGAGTACCGACAACGGGTTATAAATTTATAATTGAAGTTCATTGGATTTTACAGTTGGAAAGGATATATAAAGTTATAATACAGATATACATACCTACTCGTCAAGCCTGAGCCTGTAGTTGAATGTTCCTCAGGGGGCACCACAACAGTATACTGGAAAGCCAATTGTAACATGGGAAGCTCGGAAGTGTGTCTGCACATAATTGATCCAAAAACATCAGGCTTATGATACTTATACAATGGAAGCTACTAGAACGAAGTATGATACTAGATGGCCAGCATGGAATATGAACTTTTACCTGGCAAACCCATCATTATTGACAAAATCAAAGTCATAAGCATAAGTAGCATACGAGTCACAACAAATAACATGCTGAACATTTTCATATTGTGGGTCAGGGAAGAAGTGACCATACTGCAAGCAGATAATTAATGTAGATTAGAACCATGAATAAAAGTATAAAACACAATTTTGTGGTTCCGCAATAGAATGTACAGCAACTCACTGAATTTCCGGTTTTGAATTCAGTGGATGTCCTTAACCGCATGACACAATTGAATGCATATGGACGACTTAACATTCGATACCTACAAAAAAAAAAGAACGTGATTTTGAATAGCCAGATTCAGATAATACTGGTAATAAAGGGGATTGTATATGTGTTTTTAATGTTTGAAGTTGTACTGTATCCTTCGATAATCAGATGTGTTGCAACTAGTATGAAACTATCAATCCAAAACTGATTATAACTATAAGACCCCTGAAACACAAATTCACCCCCCACACCATTTTATCTATAGAGTTAATTACGTTTTTCGTCCTAGTGGTTTGCTGAAAATAACGATTACAGTCCCTTAGTTTAAGAACTGCCAAACAGTACGAGTACTTTCACTTTTGTAACAATTATATGCCACCTCCGTTAACCCCATCCAATTTACCATTAAGTTTTTGGTGGAAAAGACAAAAATAACCCTATGTTAAAAAAACTACAAAAAAACAAGAGTTAATTACATTTTTCGTCCATGTGGTTTGTTGCAAAATAACCATTACAGTCCGTTAGTTTAACAATTGCCAATACAGAACCAGTACTTTCACTTTTGTAACAATTAGTCCACCTCCGTCAACACCATCCAATTTACCATTAAGTTTTTGGTGAAAATACTAAAATAACCCTATGTTAAAAAAAACTACAAAAAAAACAAGAGTTAACTACGTTTTTCGTCCCCGTGGTTTGTTGAAAATAACCATTACAGTCCATTAGTTTAAAAATTGCCAAAACAGTACCAATACTTTCACTTTTGTAACAGTTACAGTCCACCTCCGTTAACACCATCCAATTTACCGTTAAGTTTTTGGTGAAAATACTAAAATACCCTCATGTTAAAAAAAACTACAAAAAAAAAACAATTTTGTAAAAAAATTGATTATTATTTGTAGTTTTTTTACATAGGGGTATTTTAGTCTTTATAAAATACTAACGGTAAATTGGATGGGGTTAACGGAGGTGGACTGTAATTGTTACAAAAGTGAAAGTGGTGGTACTGTTTTGGCAATTTTTAAACTAATGGACTGTAATGGTTATTTTCAACAAACCACAGGGATGAAAAACGTAATTAACTCTTATCTATATCTTGAGATGTCAATCTTTTAGGTAACCTTAATGAGATAAGATGCACAAATTATCTATACGAAGGTTGAAAACTCATTTAAAGCATCCATCACTTACATATCCTGAGGTAGTGTTGAATCATCAGTATTTGGGTACAGAAACAATGAGCCTCCACTATCAATGCTAAGAAACTTTAAGGACGCCAGATCTGTGTACTCATTTGTAACAGCAAGTATGTCTATACAAACACCAGCTTGAACAGCAACTGCAGCCTGTAAAATATCCATAAAAGCACACGTTTTCACAAATAAATATCACATGGAGAACACAAATTTGTAATCAACATTTAGATTAGTACCAAATCTTTGTAAAACGGTGTTTGTTCAGGAAGTAATGCCAGCTCAGCATCCTCTCCTCTGCTAGCATACTGCTCGCCATATCTTCTTGTGTCCAGTTGGCCAGGCCCATAATCAGGAGGCCCAGATAGAAAAGCAAAGATTCTGGCTGCAAATGATTTCATTTTAAACATTCTAATTTGTTTCATGATATTTTTTTATCATGTGAGTACTAAAGGGTAAAGCATAAGCAAACCTAATGCGAAAGTGTTGCCGTGTTCAGATCCAAGGTATGAGATAAGTGATTCCATTGCCAGCCCGAAACCGCGTCCTCCCAGCAGAATTCTATCCAATCCTTGTTCGCCACCTGTACCTGCCCATGACGATGTTGGCCTCAAGGTTTCAAGTGCAGATGCAATTCGATCCTTGCAAGTTTCTACCTGTAGTAAATATAATGGAGCATTGTAAATCTCATCACTTTTTTTACCAATTTAACTTTGATATAAATAAATTAATGAGATAAATATAATTGCAAAAACCATACGAAATATAAGATAATAATCATCGACTAAAACAATTTAGGAGGTTGCATGCATCAATAATACAGTTCAGGAGACTTTCAAGTTTCAACCCAATTATTCTTGTTCCCTATTAGCTAAATTATTTGATTTGACCCATTATATTATATTATATATATAACAAAAGAGGGTGTCTTAGGAATAGTTCCAACCTCTAATTTTTATTATTTTTCTTCATCAAATTTACAACAATGCCATCCAATGTTTTTTTTTTGTCTTTTCTCTTTGTGTATTCAACCCTTCAACTTTTAGCATTGTCACTTACACCCCCTCAGCTTTCTAAAAACTTTGTAAAATGTCATTTTGATCCCCTCGAGTTTTACATGCTTATTTTTATGTACGTGTGTCAAATATAATACATTTTCGTGCTTGCTTCTGTGTACGCTTTTGGTTGGTATACGTTTTGTTCGGAAACGAGTCGGGTCAAATATAATACATTTTAACTAGGTGGTATAAATTCGAGTTACTTTACGTTTCGACTTCGCCACAACGCGAGGTAACATTCTTTAACGTAAGAAACACTATTTTCTTACGTGCTTATTTTTAAGTACGTTCCGTTATAAATCCAAGTTGTTTAGCGTTTGGACATAAATCTTCTCAGTAATGAGTCAAGTCAAATATAATACGTTTTCATGCTTAGTTTCATGTGTGTTTTCAGTTGGTCTATGTTTTGGCGTAAATTTTGTTCGAAAACGAGTCGGGTCAAATTATCGACGGTATAAGTTCGAGTTACTTTAAGTTTCGACGCCGCCGCAACGCACGGCGGGTCAAAATACTAGATTGAGATAAACATAACCTATATTGACCTACCCAGTATCCAAAACTAAACCGTTCAAAATTTCCACCTCTAGTCACAACCAATGATAAACTGATATGGACACCGAAGTAAACTTGTCACTAACTTACTGGAGCCAAAAAGGAAAACAATGGCATAGCATCTTCAAGCTCAATTGATAGGGTTCCATCAGAGTCCGCAGGTAAGAAAACATTTTTCACCACGGGAATTGGTCCTTGCACATCATACAAACCTAATTTGTGGCTGAATGTAGCAAGCCCAAAAAGAGATCCAGGCGCAAGAGCTATAACGAAAACAAGATTTTAGCAATTGAAACTCGTCATATTAAAAGTCTAAGTAATAATGTCATAGTTACCAACCTTCCAGAGCTGCTAACAAAGCACTTTTTGTAAGTTCTAGAAACTCTTCTGAGGCTGCAAAAATAGTAAATGAATGTTCAATAAATACATAAACAATTTCATCTCAGAGAGCTTAGAATACAGCAACGGACATCATCTTTTCTGCCCATTGTTGAAACATTTATACTTGATACTTGTTTAATAATGCATATCCTTTTTTTCTGCCCATAGTTGAAACATGTTCAGTTGACATACAAAAAACATATTCATACAAATCTTACATGCCAAATCAATAGCAGCAACATAAACAGGCCGGGCTTGCATATCCTCCTCCTCAGCACCATCAACTACAACATGGAAAAAACTGAGAATAATTCGCATGAATAATTGAATATTGACATCTATTTCTAAAAAAACTTGATGATTATAAAACAAAAATAATAAAAACAACTTCCACTGTTAGAAACAGTCACTATTTCCTGCAATAGGCTACACTTTCACTGGTATGGAACTAAGTTTACAAATGAATACAGTAGTGTCTAACTGATACAGAACTCAATAACTTCATATAACAGCTTCAATGGACTCCAGTGCAAGAAGAAATATTTGCCAATTCTTGTATTAGCCTACATTTGCATTAATAAGGTGAACTGAATAAAACCTATAACAATGAAGATCTACACTAATCTAACACAGGATTTAGCGCTTAACTATAAAAATAAAACAATACAACAACTTCCACAGTAAGAAACATTCACCAATACCTGCATTAGGCTACATTTTCACTGGTATGAGATTCAGTAAACAAATGAATACAATAAATCCATAACTAAGAGAGACTCAATAACTTCATATAACATCTTCAATAGAATCCAACTTTGCGTTAAAATGATGAATTGAATAAAACCTATAGCAATGAAGGCCTACACTTATCTAAAACATGATTTAGAGCTTAATTACACATATTAATAAAAAAACTTCCACAATAAGAAACATGCAGGATTTTCACTGGTATGTTATTGCGTATACAAATGAATACTGAAATTCTTAACTAAAAACAGTCTCAATAACTTCAATGGACTCCAACTTTGCATTAACACGATCTACACCTCTCCAAAACATGATTCAGAGCTTAATTTTGTAGATCTAGAATCTTAATTGCAGCTCAAAAGCTTTTTCTTAACCGACCTACTCATTTCAATAACCATGCAGGACAAATACATAAATAGAGTGTAGATAAAACAACTTCCACAGTAAGAAACATTCACCAATTCCTGAATCAGACTACATTTTCAGTGGTATGCAATTGAGTATACAAATGATCACTGAAACCTATAACTAAAACAGTCTCAATAACTTCACATAACAGCTTCAATGGACTCCAACTCTACATTAACACGATGAATTTAATAAAACCTATAGCAACGAAGATCTACACCTCTCCAAAACAGGATTCAGAGCTTAATTTGTTAGGTCTAGAATCCTAATTCCAGCTCAACCGATTTGTTTTCTTAACAGAATTACTCAATTTCAATAACAATCCAGGATACTGAGTGTAGATACATAATTTGAAACTTACGAGGCAATTCCAGATCGATGAACGACGACATCGTCTCCGGAGACGATTCCGGATTAGCATGCCTCGCAATCGTCTCAGACGAGAGTCCATTTAGCGTTCCGCAAATCGCACAAGTCCACGCCCACTGTTCCTGATCACAATACGTGTTGTAGTACGCCCAGCAATTCTCGCACCTAGGGATCAAGTCTCCGCCGGATCCGTACAACGGCGAGTTGCCGTTCTCGTCCTTGGCGGCGAACGGCGTCACCGTCACTCCCCACGGTAGTCCCGACGATTCCTGCGCGTCTGGTTCTGATGGAAACCGTAACACCGTCGCTCGCACCGCCATTGCTGGTTGAGATATTTTCTAGGGTTTGGTGTGTGTTTTGGAACTCCGATCGGGTCGGAGAAGATACCGGAGGTGTGTGAGTTCGGAAAAATGAGTTGAGTGAGTTTACTCGATTGCTGACTCAGCTGTTTCTGGGTTTGATGTTACACGTATTGTTGACGAATCACATTGTGCCACGTTGGAATTTTTTGTTGACTGATATGTGTAGTGTAGGATGGGTCGGGTACGGGCAAACGGTTTACGGACTTGACTACTATCATTTCTCCCGTTATGTTTGTTTTTAAGAGGTAAAATGCATGCATCCGTAAAAGAATAGATGGACTAAAATTATGCAGTCTGTTTGAAGAATATTGTTTGTTTTTTAATGTATATAGAAATTTATAAAATGCAGTTTTCTAAAAGCAGCTCCCCTCCTACTGTAATAAAACGTAATTTTCCAAAAATTGATTATTTAGGTTTAGAAAAGGGTTTTTACTTATTTATTTTTTTAAATATATATTTGCCAAACACTCAAATAGTTGATTATCTGATTATTGTGATATCAAGCAACATAATCAAATCCTAACACTATCTTTCAACATCACGTTTTGTTATAGTTAATTATCTGATTCTGATTATTCAAAACGCATAATTTATTTTCAAAATTCAACCCCAAACACCCTCTAAGATTAGGGGAGTGGGGAATTCCATCACTCACAAACATTCAATCAAGTTCCGCCATGTCATCAATCACTATTCTATCACTCACAAGCCTTTTTAGTGGCGGTGGTCATCACTAGTTATGGAATTTCATCACTCACAACTTTTTTTAAATTAGAAATTAACAATAAAACACTAAATTATAAATTTCATTAAAATTAAAAAATAAATTACATAGCAAAATAAAAAACAACTAAACATTAGAAAAAAAAAACTTAAATTAAACGGGTGGCATCTCCCAACCCCACATTTCGCAAATCTCGCGCTTTTGTTGAATTACAACCGACTTAAACGGTTCGTCGAGATTGGCAATTAAAATTTATATAAAGATGAGGGACCTCAATTGCAATTAAAGGAAAGCTGTTTAAAAATAGCTAACAAAAGTTGAGGGGCTAATTTGCACATTTCATCAAAGTTGCTATTAATTCAATTGCATAAAAAGACAAAACAATCTTTGTGGCTAATTTGTTTTCAACGCGTGATATAAACAACGTGTTACAAATTCAACGCGTTAAAAATATGGACGGCGACGGTGTGCGATCGAGTTCCACGCGTGATGTGATGGCCATCACGGACCACCCCCAATACCCTTAGGAAAAACAAAGGTTGAACTCAAATACTAACACTAATCCTTCACCTAAGGGTGATCACGGGTGGTTTAGCCTTGTATCCCCATAACAACGTCTTTAGGTCTTCATTTGGAATGCAAAAACATGAACCAGATGACAATTCAAAGTTTAGTGATCAAGTTTTTGTCTAAAATCACCCAAAAACTAATGTAAGGACCTCATATTTTGAAACCATAAAGGTAGTGAGTTTTTTTTTTTAAAGCAAGAAATGACGTGTCAACTACCGTGACACCGGTCGTTGTGGCCAAGGTCGACTACTTGACCGTCGCCAGCCCCTTGGCTCTCCCAGATGCGCCGAAACCCGACCTCCACCCGCCTGAAGGTACGACAGTGGAATAATCGGTAAAACCTCGCCTCCCATCCAAAACTAACAGGCGCTGCCCGTATTCGTCCTTCACCTGAATGCCACAGAAAATAATGGGGAGAGTGAAAGTCAAACCTGGGTCACAAAAAACACCATAAAGGTAGTGAGTTAATGTTTTTTGAACGTCCAACGTAAGAATCGTCGGGTACTCCGTACGCGACACCCATTGGCCGAAAGGTAGCCCGCGGCAGCCCAACCTGCACGCACGGAGCCCCTAGCCCACCATGCCACAAGTTCTGGGGAAAACCCGACCATGCACCCGCCCGAGAGCACGACAATGCAGAGCCGGTAAAACCCGGATGGATCAGGAATCGAACTCAAGATCATTCGACCAGGAGTCTTTCCCTCATTTCCACAACCACAAGGCTATAAGCTGTGCCAGTTGAAATTGGCACCAAACCTGATATTCTTCCCATAGGTTGCCAAATAAACCATCTTAAATGAATTGTTAGGGTGTAAGGGGCGTAGTCGGTGACCCCATGCGGGGAGTTGATCCACCGAAGAGTGGTGGTACCGCCATCAAGGCGGTGAGGTAGAGAGAGGGAAGAAATCGGTGGGGATTCACCGAAGAGAGGGAGGAGAGAGAGAAGGGTTGGACCAATGAGAAATTTCCTTTTTTTTTTTAATAAAAAACCAAGTCACCTAAGAGGGGAGTGCCGCCATCAATTTAGGGTGTTAGGGGAGTTTAAGAGGGGAGTTGACGTGGCACACGAGGATTGGTTATGCGTAAGAGAGGGAACTCCCCTCTTAGGAGAGTGCCCCTTACACCCTTAGATAAGTAATCAAGCCTACATTAATTCGTTCCCTTTTATCCCACGTAAGTTACATGAAAGTCCTGCACGTTAAAACATCATGAAATTAATTGCATTATCTGAAACTAAAAAACAATCACTTAAAGGGGAAATCAATTTTATCATCGTAAACTAAGCAAAATTGGCCAATGCAAGGGGTGACCGCACCCCTTAAAAAATATTTTTAATGTTATTTTTTCGGTAAAATATCAATCGCACCCCTTGAAAATTTCAATCGTCCCCCTTAGACAAAAAAGAAAATCATATTTTTAGTTTATAAAAAAATATAATAAACACTGTTTTTTATAAAAATATAACCTAAACACTGACTTTTATAATGATATAACATCATTTATAAGTTTGTAACCCACATATTAAACAATTTAGCCCAACCCAAGCCCACTTAACCCAGCCCAACAAAATTTGAACTATAAGTCTATAATAAAATAATCGAACCCAAACTGCCCTTCCTATTATGTTTCTCGCGCTCTCTCTCGTGACCACGTCTGCCTCTGCGATCCTCTTGCCCAATCACGCAACAACCAACAACAACCATCCAACTCCAATTTCTTGCTGGAAATCGCAAACATCCGACCACCAAACTCAACGGAATCCAAACAATACAAGGTACCTACGTTTTTTTAATGTTATTGTTGTTTTATGTTGTTTTTAGAAGAAATAGAGTTATAGAGATGATAAAAAAAATGTTTGAAATTTTATGTAGAGTTAATTACTGTTTTCGTCCCTGAGGTTTGTAAAAAATAACGGTTTCAGTCCATTAGTTTAAAAATTGCGAATTCAGTCCATTAGTTTCATTTTCGTAACCATTTCAGTCCACTAACTTAACTCCATCCATTTATTTTGTTAACTTTGAGTTAACTAACTAATTCAGGGACGGTTTGCGTCAGTTTTAGAAACACAGGGACTTAAGTGTAAACTCTAAAACATTAAAACAAAAAAAATAGTAAATTCCAAAAAATCAAAAAAATTCCAAAAAAACCAAACAAATTCCAAAAAATTCTAAAAAATAACAAAAATTCTAAAAAATCATAAAAATTCTAAAAAAATCTAAAAAATCCGTTTCGGCGCAAACTGTTTCGAACCCGAACCGTTTCGAGCTGAACCGTCCGTACCGTTTCGACCCGAACCGTTTCGAGCTGAACCGTTTCGACGCGAACCGTTTCGACCCGTACCGTTTCGAGCCGAACCGTTTCTGTAACAACTGTCATTAAAATCCCTAATTAGGATGTTAATTATCTATTAAGAAAACCCTAATTGAGAAACCCAAGTGATTCCACACAAACCCTAAAATTTTCAGAATTTTCAGAATCAGGATCAGGGCCCCTAAAACTCAGGGGGGGATAAACCCTAGCCAACGATTATCTTCATAACTAATTATAAAAATCGAATTTTAAGAAACTGACAACACAGCAAGCCTACACGCACGAAGGGCTACTCTATGAAAATAGGGTGGTCACTCGCGTAGCGCGACGCCTAAGGGGGTACCCCCTCGCGCTACGCGACGGTGTCAAAATCTCAGTATAAATAGCAGGGGTTGGGACTTGAAATTTGGCACTTGAACGACGAAAAGCGGAGTTACGTAGGTCGAGTTATAAGCAAAACAGTCCAACACACACACAATTATCGAATCGCTGCCGCAGAACAGGGTAATTACTCGATCGCTATTACGATTCAGTTTCCGGAATCAATACATTCAAAGAATGTCTAAGTGCCGCCCACATTGGGCTATGCTTTATCGTTTGTCGGTAATCCGATAAATGAGCCGAAGCATTGTACTTTGTCGTTGTCGATAATTCGATATACGAGTTGAAGTACTATACTTTGTCGTTTGTCATTTTGATAAATGAGTTGAAGTATTGCACTTGGTCATTCATTGCAAGTATTTGATCTCGGGAAATTATCGTAACTGCTGTATTGATCACTAATCCTGTTTTGTGTGCATTATTGTTAAATTAGAAATAATCAAGGCTAATCAGCAGGCTTATACACTGCTCGTTAAATCTGCAAAGTGAGTCATTCTTCTTTTTATCAACTATTTTACAATACTCCAAATTATTTTCATAATGTTATAATTACAGGGACTAAGTCGTGGATATCTTGATTTATTGGTTAGTGGGGTATTGTGCACATTACTAATTCTCCCAGTTAGGTTCATTGACCTACTAGGGAGAAACGTCACTATTAGAGTTCATTGACCTAATAGTGGTATGACCATCGTCACCATTGTGACTTGTCACCATTGTGGCAGAAAGCCAGATAAAGATAAAGATGTAAACCATTGTAATCGCTCTTATGCTGTAATTTATAACTATGGGTCATTTCCTAAAAACTGAATGAACTCACTCAGTATTTCCCCGCTGACAAAACCTTTTTCAAACATGTTTCAGGTAATCTGTTGTGAGCAAAGAAAAGTGCCAGGAAGCACTACCAGCTTAGAAAAGTGGCTCAATGTAAATAAATAAAGGAACATGTTTTAAAAATAAAGATTTCCATGGAAATCACATTATTGTAAATTACTGGGTTTTATCCCTAAATTATGTAATGAGCAGTTTTAAAATACTAAAGATCCTGTTTTAAAAGACTTCCGCTGTCGCCTAAATTAAAATACCGCAGGATTTCTGTCCCGCGGCTCCTGAAACGGGTCAAACCGGGTCGGGGGCCGTGACAGAAATAAGGTGGTATCAGAGCCACTTCTCAAGCCACTGATTTAAGCCAATTAAGTATTTAGAAAATACTTAATTTTCATTAATTGCTATTTTATGATTATTTGTTTATTTATCTGACTAATTGTGTACAATATGAGCAGATCTTTATATGCTAATCAATGTAGTAAGTAATACAAATTCTTAAATAATTTGACTCAAGTATTAGTACCTTTATTATCTACAATCTAGAAGGCTTATCAAGAAAATCATAAAATTTTCAAATAAAACCTCGTATGATGTAAATTTCAATAGTACCCAGTAGGAACTAATATTTAAAAAAGTTTTCTATAAATTTTATGAATTCTGACTATGTCTATTTTTGCTAAACAGCATGAGTAACTTGTCTGAGGCCCTTCAGAATTTAAATCTCTATCCAGTAAGAGTAGAAGTTTCCAGAGATTTCAATAGGTATATACTAGATATAGAAGAACCTATAGAATTCGATGCTTTACCTCTCGAAAAACCCAAACCCAAGGAAATAGAAATTGGGAAAAGTTCTAGGCAAATTGAAAAGTTACCATCTCAGGAAGAATTAGATTCTATAATGGCAAGCCATAATACTATTAAGCCTGTTAATAAAAATATTTTTAATCACTCTCTCGAAGCACAACTACCAATGAACTTAGAACCATCTATTCCAAACCCTTCAATCCACTCGCAAATAGACGAATGGTTAATTAATGAAATACAGTTACAAAACCATCCCTATAAGCTTTTTCCTCAAGTTCCATCTAGACCCTTTACCAAATCCACCAATGAGTAACAAGAATAAGGCTGAACTTCGCTTTGATGAAGAACTAATGGATACTGGGAATAGGATCCAAGAGATTGGGGGACAGATCTCCTGGAACTACGATAAGAGGGAACACAGTTACTAAAATATCGTTGACAAAAAGGATAGGGGAGTTATGAAACTGTTATTGTGTAATAATAATAGTAAAATCAGTATTTGTAAGATAAATAATAAAACGTTTATATATAGAAGCATGAAATTTTAGAAAATTTACAAATTTTGTTCGTATACGTGATTATGTGCAATTAAGTGTGATATTGGATTATTTCTTGTATACTAATTATTTATCTATAACTTAGTTGTCAAATGGAAAACGCTAATAATGAACCAGTTAATGAGGCTAATGATTCTGAGCAACAACCGGGAGATCAATATATGACTAGGCAGGATATAGAAAATATCGTTGCTCAAGGGATAGCCAACACTATTCCAACAATGATAGCTCAAGGGATAGCCAACGCTATTCCAGCCATCGTTGCTGCTGTTAAAAATCCAATAGAACCACAACAACCCGTTCCTAGCAAACGTATTTCTGAAGATAACTTCAGTAATAGCGTAAACGGAGGCAATGATCATGTTAATCATGACAATGAACCACAACCAGCGCCGCTCCCTAAGAAAATGAAAGTTGCAACGCCTGGTTGCACTTACAAGGAATTTCTTGCTTGTAAACCATCTGAGTTTGCAGGCAACGAAGGAGCGACTGCGGCACTACGTTGGTTAGAGAAAACTGAGGCAGTAATTGCCATAAGTAAATGTGCTCAGGATGATCAGGTCATGTACGCGTCAAACCTTTTCAAAGAAGGAGCGCTAGAATGGTGGAATACGGTGTTACAATCAAAAGGAAGAAGGATGGCGTATGCTATGAACTGGGAAGAATTTAAAAGCTTGGTAGAAAGAAAATTCTGTCCCGAATATGAAAAGGAACAAATGACAAACAAGTTTTTAACCCACCGAATGGTTGATGTAGATTGTCGAAAGTATACTACGACATTCTTCGAATATGCTCGAGTAGTACCAACCCTGGCTTCGCCAGAACCAGTACTTATTTCTCGATATATTTGGGGATTGATTTCTGAAATCCGTAACATCGTCAAGGCTGCGAAACCTCGCACGATTGATGATGCGGTGGATTTAGCCAATACTCTGACTGACGAACTAGTACGAACAAGAGAAGAAAATAGAAGGAAGGAAGTAGCCCAAAAGATTACCCAGGTAATCCGTTCGGATAACCATAACGATTTTAAGAAAGGAGGGAATGGGCAATCTTCTACTAGTTCATTTTGCAATTTTTGCAAAAGAAAGCATTTTGGAAGATGCAAAGGATACTGCAATTTTTGCAAAATTCCGGGGCATCAGGAAGAAGACTGCAGGAGGAAGAAATTTTCAGTTTGTTACAACTGTGGAGAAACTGGACATCTTAGGCCAAATTGTCCAAAACTGAACAAACCATCTGACACTAAAGCCAAACCTGCAGAAGAAGCAAAAAGGAATGCAAGAGCCTTTCAATTAACTGCTCAGGAAACAGAACTCATTCCAGATGTAATAGCCGGTACGTCCTAGGTTACAACGTTTACACAAAAAGTATTATCTGACTCTGATGCACACCAAAGTTTTATAAATACTTCATTCTGTCAAACTCTTAACTTAGACAAATCTTTACAGTCAAAACAGGCAAAAAGGAAAATATAGAACTCTCAGGTCATATAATTCTTCGCTAACCTAATTCCTATAAAATTTATCGAATTTGATGTTGTATTAGAAATAGATTGGTTAGTAGCCAACCCTACTCGAATTCTCTGTGATAAGAACTTTATAAAAAAATCCAGGTAACCGCCGGAGAAGTATTTATGATTATAGGAAATAAACCACGTAAGGTCACATGATAAATCATGAAGATATTCACTTAGATCCTGCTAAGATAATAATGGAAGAATTCGCAATTTTTAAATGGAAAGTAGGAATTTTATAAATTTATCCGGATACTATAGGCAGTTTATTAAGGATTCTTTTAAATAGGTATATCCTTAACTAAGTTAACACAGTTAATTCTAAATAAGAACCTAAACAAAAAGAAGCCTCTAGCTAACCTTACCAGAAGGAACAGAAGATTTTAAAGTATACGATAATGCTTCAAAGTTAAAATTTGGATGTATGGTAATGCGACACAAAAAGGTAATTGTGTATGCATCAAGGCAATTGCAAAAGCACGAAGAAAGCCTTACCACTTGTAAGCCTAAAAAAATTAGAAACCACAAGTTATCCTTAAAGATTAGGAAACATTATCTAAGCAAGCTTACTATCCATATGGGTCATAAGAATTTAAGATACATATTTGAGCAACAAGAATTAAACATGAGGAAAAAGGGAAATCCTCGGTGATTACGACTATGATATTTAGTATCACGAAGGAAAGGCTGAAGACGGTTAGAAGAACTATGCAAATAATAAACAAAAGCCGTCGAAGTCCGAGTTGGAGACAAAATGCTATTGAAAGTATTTCCTTGGAAAGGAATTTATAAATTCGGTAAAAGAAGAAACTAAGTCTCTGATACGTAGGACCATTTTCAGTAATCCAACGCATAGGACCAGTAGCTTATCATTTACAACTACCAGAAGAGTTAACTGAAGTACATGATGTGTTTCATGTATCCAATCTCAAGAAACGTCTATCAGGCGAATCCTTGGTAATACCTCTTCAAGATATAAGATAAATAATAGAGAAACCCCTACAAATAGAAGATCGGAAAATTAAGTTTTTCAAAACACAAACGACTAGTGCTAGTGAAAGTCAAATGGGAATCCAAAAGAAGACCAGAATACACTTGGGAACTGGAATCAGAGATGAAGTAAAAATACTCTCATCTATTTTAGTAAATCTCGAGGACGAGATTTTTCTTAAGGTGGGGAGGATGTAACAACTGTCATTAAAATCCCTAATTAGGATGTTAATTATCTATTAAGAAAACCCTAATTGAGAAACCCAAGTGATTCCACACAAACCCTAAAATTTTCAGAATTTTCAGAATCAGGATCAGGGCCCCTAAAACTCAGGGGGGGATAAACCCTAGCCAACGATTATCTTCATAACTAATTATAAAAATCGAATTTTAAGAAACTGACAACACAGCAAGCCTACACGCACGAAGGGCTACTCTATGAAAATAGGGTGGTCACTCGCGTAGCGCGACGCCTAAGGGGGTACCCCCTCGCGCTACGCGACGGTGTCAAAATCTCAGTATAAATAGCAGGGGTTGGGACTTGAAATTTGGCACTTGAACGACGAAAAGCGGAGTTACGTAGGTCGAGTTATAAGCAAAACAGTCCAACACACACACACAATTATCGAATCGCTGCCGCAGAACAGGGTAATTACTCGATCGCTATTACGATTCAGTTTCCGGAATCAATACATTCAAAGAATGTCTAAGTGCCGCCCACATTGGGCTATGCTTTATCGTTTGTCGGTAATCCGATAAATGAGCCGAAGCATTGTACTTTGTCGTTGTCGATAATTCGATATACGAGTTGAAGTACTATACTTTGTCGTTTGTCATTTTGATAAATGAGTTGAAGTATTGCACTTGGTCATTCATTGCAAGTATTTGATCTCGGGAAATTATCGTAACTGCTGTATTGATCACTAATCCTGTTTTGTGTGCATTATTGTTAAATTAGAAATAATCAAGGCTAATCAGCAGGCTTATACACTGCTCGTTAAATCTGCAAAGTGAGTCATTCTTCTTTTTATCAACTATTTTACAATACTCCAAATTATTTTCATAATGTTATAATTACAGGGACTAAGTCGTGGATATCTTGATTTATTGGTTAGTGGGGTATTGTGCACATTACTAATTCTCCCAGTTAGGTTCATTGACCTACTAGGGAGAAACGTCACTATTAGAGTTCATTGACCTAATAGTGGTATGACCATCGTCACCATTGTGACTTGTCACCATTGTGGCAGAAAGCCAGATAAAGATAAAGATGTAAACCATTGTAATCGCTCTTATGTTGTAATTTATAACTATGGGTCATTTCCTAAAAACTGAATAAACTCACTCAGTATTTCCCCGCTGACAAAACCTTTTTCAAACATGTTTCAGGTAATCTGTTGTGAGCAAAGAAAAGTGCCAGGAAGCACTACCAGCTTAGAAAAGTGGCTCAATGTAAATAAATAAAGGAACATGTTTTAAAAATAAAGATTTCCATGGAAATCACATTATTGTAAATTACTGGGTTTTATCCCTAAATTATGTAATGAGCAGTTTTAAAATACTAAAGATCCTGTTTTTAGAATTTTTTGGAATTTGTTTGGTTTTTTTGGAATTTTTTTGATTTTTTGGAATTTACTATTTTTTTTTTGTTTTAATGTTTTAGAGTTTACACTTAAGTCCCTGTGTTTCTAAAACTGACGCAAACCGTCCCTGAATTAGTTAGTTAACTCAAAGTTAACAAAATAAATGGATGGAGTTAAGTTAGTGAACTGAAATGGTTACGAAAATGAAACTAATGGACTGAAATCGCAATTTTTAAACTAATGGACTGAAACCGTTATTTTTGACAAACCTCAGGGACGAAAACAGTAATTAACTCTTTTATGTATTTTGATGTTTTTGGTTGTTTTAGACTTTAAATGGGTGATTTTGTTGTTTAGATGAGTTTTTGGTTGTTACAACTTAAAAGACATAAGTAATCGGCAATTAGTAGGTCTTGAAAAGAAAACTGAAAATTATGGAGCGATAACTTATGGAGCGATTCACATGTTTGGATAGATTTATAAATTGAAAAGTAGCTCTAGATGATTTTTGGAAAGATTTCAAAAAATGAAAACCCGTACGGCGACATTTTAAATATGTCTGTAACGACGTTTGGTGTGTTTTTGATGTTTATATAAATTTTAGCTTGATGTACTTTTGTTTTTTACATGACCCGACCCGAATTGACCGGATCCGACCCAATATGAACCGAATTTTTTTATATACCTACGGGCTTAAAATCTTTAAAAATTTTCCGCACCCCCATGAAAAAATTCCTGGATCCGCCACTGGCCAATGCCACTCCCAACTTTTATTTTGGCTCCCACCACCCTCTACTTAACATTTAGGTGGCAATGTCACCCCTTCGTTAAAAAATCACTAACTCAGTTTGGTTTTTATCCTACGTGGCAAGGGACTTGTGAGGTGGACAACCTATGTGGACTCACCCTTTATCATCTCTGTAAACATAATAAAAACCATAATTCAACACAAACACATATTCCCTGTATTGCAGAGCAAAATCAATCGGAACTCCTAATCCCCCTAGCCGTTCTTGCCCTAATTCCTCCCCAAGTCGTCGAATTCATTACCTGTGCCCCTGGAAACTTTGATTCAAGATGTCCTCGTCTTCTACCTCTGATATAATTCGAAAACCTAAACTCTTCAAGGTCGATTTGGATGGAAATGCATACTGCTATCACGACATTGTTGCAGTTCTTCGAGTAGATGGACTTAAAAGTGAAAGACATAGTGAAGAATTTTACGACTGCTCTCATTGGCCTGTAAGTTCAATTTTGTTGTAAAGCATTTGTGTTTTGTAGATAGTCGATTGCAGTTTCTTTACAGTTGTTGTGTTTTGTAGAGAGGCGATTGCAAATTCTTCTTGTGGAAAGAAGATGTTGATAACATGTTCATTGAACGTTCAAACGTCACAATTCTTCTTGTGGAAAGAAGATGTTGATAATGTAACCCCCGTCAAAATCGACCCGTTTCAAAGTCCGACCCGTTTTAAAATACGGATCCTAAACTTTAAAGATAAATCGTTGAAAGATATCGTTAAAAAGGGGTTATTGGCTTAACTAATTAAATTAGTCTTTTTATATAAGTCTCGTTAGATTTCAAGTTCTATTGAGGTTATGTAAGTAACCTAGTTAGTTAATCTAATTAATATGGTTAATATAAATAAGTAATTTTAATAATATTCAATTATTAAAACTAATATTTTTAATTGGTTAACTAAGCTAGTTAACTAAGTTAGTTATTTATTAATAATCCAAATGAACTAAGTTAATGAAATCCAGTTAGCTCAGTTAGTCTTATATTGAAACTTCAGGGGCTGATCCGGTAAATGTTGAAACTATCAAAAATTCAAAACTATAAAAAGGTTCTTGAGCAGACTCGAACCCGAGTCTCACGAATTATAAACAAACCAGCAAACCATTCCACCACTTCTTATCTTTCTTGACAACTGTCAATTCACTTTCCTTATATACTGAAAAGTGAGTTGAATATCCTTTTTAAATCAATTGCCGCCAACTGATTTAACGCGTACAGCCTGGTTGTTTCCTTTCTTCCCCACTGATTTCGGGATTGAAGAACAATTTCGCGTTTTCCTTATTTACCTATCGATCAATCACTTACCTTCCTATCTCGATTCAATCAATCAACCGGTTTCCAAACTCGGCCGTAATCAACCGGAACTTCCAAAATCTCGACACCCCTCGACACTTATATAAATACCGAACTTCTCCACACCATCGTTACCCCCCTCCTTCCTCACATAACCCGGCACCTTATCACCATCGAATCCTCTCAACAAGCTCTCGACACACTCACAACAACTTATGCACAACCTTACACCCTCTCATCGAACCATACACCCCTGCCGGAGATCGGAGTTCCATAAACCACCAGTCGCCGGAGAACTTGAAGTCACCGGAGTTGGAGGTCTCGCTGTAACCGTAGTCACGATGGAGTCACGACGGAGTCTTGTTCCTGTTCAGTTCGAAACCATGTTCGGCGGAACTCGACTCGTCATTTTGTTCGGTATACACTCTTCCCAGCGATCATCTTTTTGGTTCTTGTTAATTTATTTATACAGAAGTAATGTGCATGGTTGGGTGTTTCCAAGAACAAAACAATGGTGTGCTGGTTACTGTTCGGTTGGGTAATTCACAATAAAGAAGATGACAGTTAGACTATCTCCAACGCTACGGGTGTCTTTAGGCATCCTTAGCTGCCACATCATCTGCCACATCATATCCTTACAAATCCTTAAAAACCTTCATTTCATCTCCAACCCTACAAATATCCTTATTCTTCTAAATTTCCACCTCATCACCTACTCACTACACACAATCCTTAAATAAAAGTTTTTATTTTTATAGTATGGGTCCACCTTATCACCAAAACCAATACAAACATGCATCCATAATTAAGGACTTCAATGTTAAAGGATTCAAATGGCACCATTGCTCCAATGGTAAGGACATGTAAGGACTTCTAAGAACAAGGGTGTTAAATATGCATTGGAGATAGTCTTAGTCTTGGTTCTTATGAAATCAAATTACTATTATTCAATTTTATTAAAAAAACATTACGATGGGGACGGTAAGCCTTTTTACTAAAATTAGTCAACACATATTTTAAAGTTTTATTATAATTTAATTAACTATAATGTCTTTTATTACTAAAACAAAGGGGATTAACAATAAAATAGATAATATTGTAATATTTCCATTATTCATTTCTAATACTCACTAGTGTGAAAATAGTTATCAAATAATGATGTTAATTTATTATATAATAACGTCACCATTTTTAATTATATTGTTTGACTAAACCAAAATGGTAGAACGCTATAATCACACGAACCCAAACACAATCTAAATAATAAACCAAGGTCACGCAATATTAACAAGTACCTCATATCTTAATAGGGTAATCTCTTGCAATCTCTTGGATAATCTCAAACCTTTCTACTCTTCCTTGTTTACCAAGAAAACGCAACGCAATCCAATGTGAGTATACTCGATCCCATTTTCGTTTTAAACACTTTGGGTGCAACATGTATTCCTTATTCAAATTACACAACACTTGAAACTTGTTATATTCACATTCAATCCACATTTAAACACGAAACATTTTGCTGTTTGTTAATCTCATATGCTATGCAAGTTGATCGTATAAAACAAGTTGATCGTATAAAACAAGTTGATCGTATAAAACAAGTTGATCGTATAAAACAAGTTGATCGTATAAAACAAGTTGATCGTATAAAACAAGTTGATCGTATAAAACAAGTTGATCGTATAAAACAAGTTGACCGTATTGAACAAGTTGATCGTATTGAACACGTTGATCGTATTGAACACGTTGATCGTATAAAACAAGTTGATCGTATAAAACAAGTTGATCGTATAAAACAAGTTGGATGTGTTAACCTCCCGCTAGTCTATTGGGAAAGGCAAAGTGGATCATGTTATTTGTGTTGGATATGAGTATTTAAACTTTTATTCTACTTTATGCTATGTATCAAACTTGTATACTCGCCAACATATTTTTGTTGATGTTATTTTAATACATGTTGCAGGTTGATAGATGAAGAATTCAAGAATCAAGTTAGGGTGGATTAGAAACACACCTAGTAATAAACTATGTTGGAATCCTGTTTTGTTTATTTGAACAATGTATGACATTTTAGCATTTATGAAATTGAATTTAAATTATATTGTCACATTTAGTGTTATGTTGTTTTGAGCAATTTGTTCGTCTCATCCCGATGTTTCCGCCATCGGTTGGGGTGTGACAGATAACATGTTCATTGAACGTTCAAACGTCACCTCAACTCTAGTTAAATCGGTGTGTAAAATCACAATGCAATCAACCCTAACATAAACCTTACCTTTGCGCTGTCTGTCACACCCCGATTTCCACGTGTCTCACCGGTGGGCCCGGTGGGGGATTATCGTGATGTAGTTGGCAACAATATAGTCAAACCACACAATATATGAATGCACAGCGGAAGCATAAAGATAATTATATTTCAACCATTGTTTGTATTACGAATAGTCGAAAAGTATCCACAGGGGATCAAATAAAATATAAGTTTTGTTCAACAGACGTAGGCATCTTAAGCTTGCGAGACTCTTTATGATGCTAAGGAGAATATCCAGCCAATTACGCATAGTACCTTATGCGTTCAGTAGCCCGGTAAATACATTTAGTCTTTTTGGGAAAATACATTCAACCGACACCTTTGAAAATGTTTATTAAAATTGATTTGAATGCACAAGGCACAAACTCTTTTATAACTTGGGAGAATTATTTAAATTTATAATCTTGTGAACGAATTACATGTTCCTTATGCGTTCAGTAGCCCGGATCAAGTCCAGGTTAAAGATCAATAGACACACCACATCAAACTATTTATGCACTGACGAGTGTACGCCTACACTCCGCGCTTAGGTCGTGGCCATTTCGTAAAATGATGCCAGGGATATCCGGGACATGGTCATTAACCCCCCAAAGGCTTTTAAGTAACAAGACTGTTTAAACGAGCCGATCAAATTTATTCAATTACCCACTCAACGGTGGAAAATCTGATGCCCGATCAAGTGGTATGCTATATACCGTAACCCAAGCCCGTATAACGGAAAATAAGTTAAAAGTATTTACCTTTGCAAGTATAAATCCTTAATCGAATAAATTGCAGATAGCTTTTACTGGTCTCCTATTCTGGAACGAAGGTTTTAAAATAACCTATTAGAATCCTAACGGGTCTTTAATTTAGCTGTAGCTTAGACCGGTCAGTTTCAACGGATAGATACGGTTTAATCGCGTGAAAGGCGAAAACCGGAAATGGAACGTGATTTTGACCCAACAAGTTTGAAGACTTGTTTTATATGGGTATAACAATCACACTCTGGATTGTGGGGTCAAAACAATATGGTTTGACCCGTTTCGGCTAGTTTATGTAAACTAGTTACATAAGCCGAACCGTGCGCGCAAAAGGCGTAACGGGTAACCGTAAGAGTCCTACACTTGTTTCCTAAGTCAATATGCTTTAAAGAGGTTGTGGTATCAGTAGGATACCTTCCATAATGCCCGTAACGAGTTTAAATCCATTTTATGCCCCGTAGGTAGGGGTGTTTAAAAAACTCGTGGCTCGTAGCTCGCTCGAAACTCGTTCGAAAAAAGCTCGAAGAAAGCTCGGCTCGAAATTGGCTCGGTTGTTAACGAGCCAGCTCGGCTCGGCTCGATTTGTAAATGAGCCGAGCTCGAGCTTGGTCTGGCTCGGCTCGTGAGCTCGTGAGCTGGCTCGATAAGGTTTACATCCTTCATTTTTTTGTCCCACATCGCTTAGAAAACAAAAACTAAGGGAGTATTTCCCCTATAAAAGAAGGTAAAGACAATGTACAAAGTGAATTAACTATTTATACTTGCATATTTAGCCATATGGTTAAATTAAATGACAATTATGGCCCTTAGTCTATGAAGAAATTCATTTTTAAGTAGTCAATTTTGCGGTTTTTTGTTAGTTCGAGCTAGATCGAGCCGAGCCGAGCTAGCTCGATTTCTAATCGAGTCGAGCTCGAGCCTCAAATTTCAGCTCGATTTGAAATTCGAGCTCGAGCCGAGCCAGCTCGAATCGAGTTCGAGCCGAGCTCGAGCTAGGTCTAGCTCGGCTCGACTCGGCTCGTTTACAGCCCTACCCGTAGGGGTATTTCGGTCTTTTTAAAGATTATAAAAGAGGTTTCTGAGTTCTACAGGAAATCTGAGTTTCCCGAATAGTTTATAAAGTCTAAAATACTTTATTTATTATTTAAAATCAGTAGCAACTGGAATCGGGTCAAAAGACCTTGTAGAACTCAAGTTATGGCCGAAAAGGGTATATTCGGTATTTACCGAACCGTTGCCATAACCGTACGTTATGAGCAGGTTAAAAATGATTAAAAATCTTTAAAAATCCCAAAATATTATTTTACATCAGTGTGTAAAAGGTTTGGTGTCGAAATCTGGTTTTAGATAGGCGTTATGCTAATTGCGCTATTTAATTACTAAAGTTTCCGTAATTTGCGCTATTTAGCATAACTCCTATTCTGGACCTCGGATTAACGTGAAATTTTAGGGACATACTTAGAAATCAGTAACTAAGGTTATGGTTCTTTCACATGTCTGAAATTCTCGTTTTAATTTAAAAAGGGCGTTACGGTCAACTTTTAAGCATTTAACGGAAAGGTGTAAAAGACTCGGACAAACAACGAACCGGTCACAGAGGGTTATACCATCATGTAATCTGGTCCTAAGAGAGTCCTAAGGCATATCTAAATCATACTTTAACGGGTCAGAACTGAAGTCAATGCAAAAGTCAAAGTTTTGCGACTTTCGGCTCCGAACCGGGTCAAAACAGTAAATGGTCGGATCAAATAAGCTTAGACTAGTTAATATACTTATTATCATGTTTTATGAGTGTTTAAACAGGTTACATATCATCTACATTACAGATTATGCATGAAATTGCAAAATAGCATTTCTGTTGACTTTTTCTAAGCACGTTTGACTCGACATTTGGACTAGTTAGAGTGGGAATCAGAGGGTGCCCTTTTAGGGGGTTTAAAGCCCACATGATTACCAACATATAACTATCTTTGATTCGACAAACCACTGGACCATTTGTGATTTATCCCAAAGTCAATCGTTAATTACGACAGATTGACTTTTAAGCTAAACTATGCATAAACTAAGCCACAAAAGGGTAGGCACACTTACAGAAGCTTGGTGCACGACTAGGGATGAAAGAAGAATGCTTTAGAGCTCCAGAGATGAACTAGAATGCAGGTTTGAGGTGTGTTTCAATTGTGTGCAATGTAGTGCCTTTTATAGTGAAGTTTCATGCACAAGATCACTACAACTCACCCTACAATGGTTCATGGATGATCAGCAGGTGTCCCTGGGTGCTAGGGGGCATGTAGAGGGCGCCCATGCTTCAATTAATGCCTCAATGATCGTTCACAAGCTTAAACATTGAATCTGTCCAAGAATTCTGTATCTGTATGTCGTACGCGGCCCGCATTAGAGATCATGCAACATGGACGCGGGCCGCATGAATCCTAAAGTCAGTAAACGAATCTTCAACTGGCGCACGACCCGCATTAGCTCACCCAAATCCTTAACGCGGCCCGCCTGAGGGTTAATTTCCAAGATTTTCAAATTTTTTTAATGATTAACCTGACTTTTCGGTTTCGAAGGGGTAACTTTGCGATTTGGCCCTCGATTATTTACAGTTAAGGGCCTCGTGACTTTTACCCGCATTGTTAAGTCCCCGGTTAGTTTAATTACTATCCGAAAAGTCTTAACTTTCATTGTTGACGCTTTTAACCCCTCGCATACGAATTTGATCACAACTTTCTCGTTTTAAAACGGAACTTCGCGAAATTTATATCGTATATCCTGTGAGCGTATTTTACTGTTACAAAGCCTCGGGTTCGTCAAAGGGTCACTCAGAGGTATAAATTAAACATGTTGACACAATTAACCCCTGTAGCTTGTAATCTCTCACTTTCTTCCGCGTTTCGCTCCGTACGATCCATGATTTATTCGTTTGAAGGTACGAGCATCGTTTAGGGTTACTATACAGTATATTTACCCCTTGTTGACCCTTTTTAACCCTTGAATTTACATACTTTCAAGGTTTGTCAACTTTAGTCCTTTATTTAGTATTTAATGCCACGTATAAACTTATGACACGTGTCAACACTTTATTGGACACAAAATTTCGAGGTGTTACATCCTCACCCCCTTAAAATAAATCTCGACCCGAGATTTACTAAAATAAATAAGGGTATTTTTCTTTCATCGTGGATTCAACCTCCCACGTGAATTCGGGACCTCTACGGGCATCCCATTTGACCTTAACAATAGGTACATGCTTCCTTCGAAGCTTCTTTACCTATCGATCTTCAATCGACAAAGGTTTTTCCACAAATTTCAAGCTCTCATCTATATGCACATCTGTATGTGGTATTACCAGTGATTCATCAGCGAAGCACTTCTTTAGATTGCAGATGTGGAACACATTGTGAATTCCATTGAGCTCCTCTGGTAAGTTTAACTTGTAGGCAACTGACCCGACACGTTCGATAACCTCGAAAGGTCCTATGTATCTCGGGCTTAGTTTGCCTTCCTTACCGAAACGCATCACCCCCTTCCAGGGTGATACTTTAAGCAACACTTTTTCACCTACCTTGAAATGAAAATCTTTACGCTTTGGATCCGCGTAACTTTTCTGCCTATCTCGGGCAGCCTTGAGACGGTCTCGAATCTGGACAATCTTGTCCGTCGTCTCGAAGACTATCTCTGGTCCTGATAATTGGACATCTCCAACTTCCGCCCAACAAACAGGCGATCTACACTTTCTACCTTATAATGCCTCGAAGGGCGCAGCCTTAATGCTGGTATGGTAGCTATTATTGTAGGAGAATTCGATTAGTGGCAGGTTCTTATCCCAACTACCCCCCAAATCGATAGCACATGCACGTAGCATGTCTTCCAACGTCTGAATAGTACGCTCACTCTGACCGTCTGTCTGAGGATGGTAAGCTGTACTAAAATTCAAACGTGTGCCCAAAGATTGCTGGAAGCTTTTCCAGAAATGAGACGTGTATCTAGTATCTCGGTCAGAGATAATAGACACAGGTATGCCATGTAAGGCTACAATCTTATCAACGTATAACTGGGCTAACATGTCGGAGCTATACGTCTCCTTGATGGGTATGAATGTGCTGAATTAGTCAGTCTATCAACTATAACCCATATTGTATCATTTCCTTTCCTCGTCTTGGGTAACTTGGTAATAAAATCCATAGTTACACATTCCCACTTCCATTCAGGAAGTTCAGGCTGTTGTAGCAAGCCTGACGGCTTTTGATGCTCAGCTTTGACTTGCGCACAAGTCAAGCATTTGGCTACATAAGCGGCTACAGACTTTTTCAAGCCTATCCACCAATAATTTGCCTTTAGATCCTGATACATCTTATCAGCTCCCGGGTGAACAAAATATTTGGAACTATGGGCTTCCTGGAGGATAACATCTCGTAGTCCTCCATAAATTGGAACCCATATTCGTCCATTTAATCGTAAAATTCCGTCCTTGCTAAGAGTCAACTGCCCCTCAGTTACTCCTAGCTTTTCTTTAGGATAGTTAGCTTCCAACACAGCTTCCCTCTGTGCAGCTAACAACCTTTCAATCAAATTATTCTTCACTTCAATGCTCTTGGCATTGATTCAGATGGGTTTCACCCTTTCCTTTCTACTCAGGGCATCAGCGACTACATTCGCCTTGCCGGGATGATATCTGATTTCACAATCATAATCATTTAAGGTCTCCATCCAACGGCGTTGCCTCATGTTTAATTCCTTCTGATTAAACAGATGTTGAAGGCTTTTATGATCCGAATAGATCACAAACTTGATACCATACAGATAATGCCTCCACAGTTTTAGTGCGAACACAACGGCACCCAGCTCTAAGTCATGGGTGGTGTAATTCTTCTCATGCACCTTTAACTGTCTCGAAGCATAGGCAATAACCTTGCCTTTCTGCATGAGCACACATCCCATGCCAGTGTGTGATGCGTCGCAGTAAACTACGAACTCTTCGGTACCTTCAGGTAATGTCAGCACAGGAGCGTTGCTCAACTTTTGCCTCAGAATATCAAAGGACTCTTGCTGCTTAGGGCCCCAAACGAACTTTACCTTCTTCTTGGTCAAAGAAGTTAAGGGCGCAGCAATCCTTGAAAAATTCTCAATGAAACGCCTGTAATATCCTGCTAACCCCAGGAAACTACGAATCTCTGTAGGCGTCTTTGGCTCTTGCCAATTCATGACAGCTTCTACTTTAGCGGGATCCACTTGGATACCACGCTCGCTGACAGCATGTCCTAGGAATTGGACTTCTCGAAGCCAGAATTCGCAATTAGAGAATTTGGCATAGAGTTTCTCATGATGCAGGAGTTTGAGAATACAGCGAAGGTGTTTCTCATGGTCAGCTCGGTACTTAGAGTAGATAAGAATGTCGTCGATGAAAACGATGACAAATTTGTCTAAGTACAGCTTGCAAACGCGATTCATGAGATCCATGAACGCAGCCGGCGCATTAGTGAGCCCAAAAGGCATCACTAGGAACTCATAATGACCATAACGAGTCCTAAATGCGGTTTTATGTACGTCTTCATCTCTGACTTTCAGTTGATGGTAGCCTGACCTCAAATCGATCTTCGAGAAATAACTTGCCCCTTGTAACTGATCGAATAAATCGTCGATCCTCGGCAAGGGATATCTATTCTTTATCGTGACCTTATTAAGCTCGCGATAATCGATGCACAGACGCATCGATCCGTCATTCTTCTTGACAAACAGGACAGGTGCTCCCCAAGGAGACGAACTAGGTTTGATGAAACCTTTAGCTAGCAGTTCATCCAGTTGGGTCCTCAACTCCTTCATTTCGGTTGGTGCTAGCCTGTAAGGTGCTCTAGCAACAGGTGCTGCTCCAGGGATGATATCGATCCTGAATTCCACTTGCCTATCTGGTGGTAAACCAGGTAGATCTTCAGGGAAAACTTCTGGGTATTCCGAAATGATGGGAATGTCTTCTATCTTCGTTTTAGGCTCATCAAAAATCACCTGTGCCATGTAGATGACACAACCCTTCTTTAGACATTTTGAAGCCTTGAGCATAGTTACTTGCTCAGGCAATCCATACTGGGTATCTCCCCGAATGGTAAGCGATTCACCAGACGGAGTTTTTATCACCACTTGCTTTCTGTTGCAGACGATTTGGGCCTGGTTGTGAGATAACCAGTCTATACCCAATACTATGTCAAAACCGGCCAATTTAAAGGGAAGTAGAGATAGAGGAAAAGAGTGGTTCTTAATGGATATCACACATCCATCTAACACAGTGGAGACGGTTTCTATGGTGCCATCTGCTAGCTCTACCTCATAATTCACATTTAAGGTTTTGACAGGCATATTCAGCAATTTGCAAAATTTATGATCTACGAAAGACTTATCAGCGCCCGAATCAAAAAGTACTCTTGCAAAGATATCATTTACGAGGAAAGTACCTGTGATCACGTTATCGTCTAGCACTGCTTCTTTCGCATCCATTCTGAAGACTCTCGCATTGGTCTTCTTGGCCTCTTCAGGCTTCTTGGCATTTTTAGGGCAGTTGGTTCTAATGTGCCCCTTCTCGTTACAACTGTAGCAAGTTGCATCCTTTATCTTCTTGCAATCCACGGTCTTGTGGTCCTTGGACTTGCATAACCCGCACGCAAATGACTTCGACTGAGTCTGCGAGTTCGATTCGAGTCTACACTTTCCAAAGTGATGTCTCTTGCAATTCTTGCACTTGGGCTTCTCACCAGATTGTTGCCCATCCTTCCTTGACTCAGACCCTCTCTTGTTGTCACCGTTTCCACGGTGCTTCTTGCCCGACCTTCGTGAAGTATCATCTTCACGCTTTCTCTTCTCAGCCTCTTTGTTCCTCAGCGATCTTTGTCGGACCGCATCCAGAGTGAGGGACAAAGATATGTCGGCTACAGATCTAAAGGTCGCTGGCCGAGAGGCCTTTACGCTTGCCTTTATCTCGAGGGCTAACCCACCGATAAAACGAGCTATTCTCTTTGGCTCCAGGGTTACCAAATACGGTACCAACCGGGACATCGTGTTGAAGCTCGTGAGCTAAGCTTGACAGTCAAGGTTCGTCATAACCAACGATAGGAAGTCGGTCTCGATCTTTTCAACCACATGTTGAGGGCAGTAATTTTCCTTGATGAGAGAAATGAATTCCTCCCATGTCATGCTGTATAAAATAGCCTTCCCCGAGGCCTGAACCAACGACCTCCACCAAGCCAGGGCCTCGCCCTTGAATGATTGTGAAACAAACTTTACCACATCTTTCTCTGCGCAACCACTGATGTCCACCACGGTGTCCATCTCGTCTAGCCACGTCATACAATCTACCACGCCTTTCTCCCCAGTGAAGTCTCGGGGTTTGCATGATACGAAATACTTGTAGGCACAGCCCCTGGCGCGAGATGCATCAGTATACACTTTTTCTGGACGGACACTGTTTTCATTGGATGAGTGATTATCATCGTCCTTTTTAGGCTTAGACGGTGGTTTGCTGTGAGATTTTGAGTGGGTTTTCGGCTTTGAGTGTGGTTTAGATATGGTTCTGCTCCGGGATTCAGTATACTCTTCGTATTGTCGATCCAGGGCTGCCTTAACAGCACCGTCGACCAGAGCTTTCAATTCTGCGCCTGTCAAATGAACCTAGGCGTTGTCGTATTCATCTTCTTTTGAATGACTATTCTCCTCATTTGGATCAGCCATGGTAACTCGAATCTGCTACAGAAGATAACGAAAAATTTTATTTAGGAGTTTATTATGGAATTGTCTTTTATGGCAATTCATTAACCATGGTAAACAGAGACCATATCTGGTTAATTTGTTACTCACTTTTATTTAGGATTTGAACATACTTATCCTAATTACAAACAATATTGTTAGTGGCATAAAAGCCTAGTCACGAGGACGTTTTTATAATATTAGCCGGGATTACAGAGAATCAAGGCATGAAGGTTTGAACCATAGTCCTTTTACCTTTTCTGACAGGGAGTCATAGACTACCACTGCCTTTTGTCTTATATGACAATAATTATGGCCCGTAGGCACTACACCACTAACGGATGTTTTAATAAGTTTGGCCCGTAGGCACTACATCGCTAATGGATGTTTTAATAAGTTTGGCCCGTAGGCACTACATTGCTAATGGATGTTTAATAAGTTTGGCCCGTAGGCACTACATCACTAATGGACGTTTAATAAATGATCATCTTTATTGACGATTTAACCCATGATTTATAAATCATTGATTTGGGCTTTGGAATCCTTAAAAGGATTCTTATATAAGAATGACGCGTGTGATTTTAACGAATCACATCTGCCATGAACGTTAACATGTTTACAGAGGTTAACTGGGAATCCGAATCTTTTAAATTAGGTCTTACCATCTTGGCCGCGTCTTATAAAGACACCTGGCTAGGTTTCACTCTTAAGATTCTTTATTTAGGCAGATTTAAATTTAAAAGGAATGATTTTTGATTTATTTTATATATAATAACAAAATTGAAATTCATAACATAACATTCCATAAATTTCAAATATGATTACACGCTGCCCTAAACGGGACTTTTTAAATAAATAAATAAATACCTACGCAGAGGTTTGTAGAAAAACAAGTCCACGCAGGGACCAATACAAGATAGATGTCCGCGCAGGGACTAAAAGATAAGTCCAAGTAGGGACTAAACAAGATAAATGTCCACGCAGGGACTAAATTGTAGTAGTAAATACAACGATACATAAGGAGACTAACGTTTCTTCCTCCCTTTTAGTAGGTTTGCTAGGCCTTTGAGAAATCCACGATTACTCTTACGTTCTTGTTCGAAGTCTCGTTCCACACGATTTAGACGGTGGAGTATTTCTTCTTGCTCCGGTGGAGAAAAACGTGGCTGCTGCGACGGTTGTTGAACCGGAGGTCTAGGAGGTATTGGATACCCATGAGCTGAGTAATCTGGTCTCCAAGAGGTTCCATGGAGAGCATTGTAATTTGCCGCTACCACATATGGATCAGCATCATAGTTATAGTTGTAGTGCCTGTGAGTCGGCTGCTCAAACGGATTGTATGCGGTGGAGCCGCCGTACGCTGGTATCGGATTGTCATATCCGAAAGGTGGCGGAGGTGGTGCAACTGGTGCAGAATTCACCTCTGCAGGGTGACCAGAAGGTTCCCCTAATTGTGGTTCTTCTTCAGGCACTGACGGAAAGTGACTCGCACTCGAGTGGCGAGGGGTGCTGAAATGGAATTCCCCTCCTCGGGTAGACATCCGTGCGCCTGACCTTCTACGCCTTGGCGGATCTGGAATTACTGGTTGAACCGGTGGCGGTGGCGGTGGCGTAACTGCCACAAACCGCGAATCCTCAGAAGGATCCTGTTGTTGCTGTTGGTCATGAGGCGAAAAGTGATGTGATGGTGTGAAGTACCAATTACATTGGTCAAACCTCGCCTGGTAGCTGTCGGGACCTTGATAGGGTGTTCCATGGAAGGATGACCCATCAGAGATCTCGATTGGATGATTGGGAGTACCCCTTGCAGGCTCGACGGGATCTATATCCTCGTCCATATCCACGGCATTATCTTCAGAAAAGTGATCCTCTGGTCCTAAAGGGTTATACCCTATTGGCTCTTGGACATAATCCGCTGGGTTAAACTGTCCTACGAAGAAAGGAGAAGGATCTCCATAAGAACGGTGCGAAGCAGATCGCTGGAGAGGTGAGGGTTATTGGGGTCATTTTCTGAGTTTGGACCAAAAGAATGGCGGTATGAGGGTGTTGAACTGATGTGATGGTGTGAAGTACCAATTACATTGGTCAAACCTCGCCTGGTAGCTGTCGGGACCTTGATAGGGTGTTCCATAGAAGGATGACCCATCAGAGATCTCGATTGGATGATTGGGAGTACCCCTTGCAGGCTCGACGGGATCTATATCCTCGTCCATATCCACGGCATTATCTTCAGAAAAGTGATCCTCTGGTCCTAAAGGGTTATACCCTATTGGCTCTTGGACATAATCCGCCGGGTTAAACTGTCCTACGAAGAAAGGAGAAGGATCGCCATAAGAACGGTGCGAAGCAGATCGCTGGAGAGGTATAAATGATGGTTGAGGGTTATTGGGGTCATTTTCTGAGTTTGGACCAAAAGAATGGCGGTATGAGGGAGTTGAACTGTTCGAGGTGGAATGTCTCGCAGGTTCAAAGAGGTTTCTTCTTCGTCTCTGTGGTTCCTCACTTCTTGTACTGGAAGGAGCTCGCATGTTCGAAGGTCCAGCCTCGTGATCATTGTGAGTAATGACCTGTCCCTTGCCTCTTCCTCCTCTTCCTCGTCTAATTGCTGGCGGCATATTTCCTGCTTTCAAAACTTTAAATAACAATAAACAATAAAAAGACAAACTGGAATAACAATTCGAATTTGTCCAATGTTCTTGTCTAGACTCAAGTATGTGCAATTGTGTCATTGAGATTAAACACATAAGGATAGTGTTTAATTCACTCAACGTTGGCTCTGATACCAACCTGTCACACCCCGATTTCCACGTGTCTCACCGGTGGGCCCGGTGGGGGATTATCGTGACGTAGTTGGCAACAATATAGTCAAACCACACAATATAGGAATGCACAGCGGAAGCATAAAGATAATTATATTTCAACCATTGTTTGTAATATCAAATGTATTACGAATAGTCGAAAAGTATCCACAGGGGATCAAATAAAATATAAGTTTTGTTCAACAGACGTAGGCATCTTAAGCTTGCGAAACTCTTTATGATGCTAAGGAGAATATCCAGCCAATTACGCATAGTACCTGCATTTAGTCTTTTTGGGAAAATACGTCAGTTTACACTGGTAAATACATTCAACCGACACCTTTGAAAATGTTTATTAAAATTGATTTGAATGCACAAGGCACAAACTCTTTTATAACTTGGGAGAATTATTTAAATTTATAATCTTGTGAACGAATTACATGTTCCTTATGCGTTCAGTAGCTCGGATCAAGTCCGGGTTAAAGATCAATAGACACACCACATCAAACTATTTATGCACTGACGAGTGCATGCCTACACTCCGCGCTTAGGTCGTGGCCATTTCGTAAAATGATGCCAGGGATATCCGGGACATGGTCATTAACCCCCCAAAGGCTTTTAAGTAACAAGACTGTTTAAACGAGCCGATCAAATTTATTCAATTACCCACTCAACGGTGGAGAATCTGATGCCCGATCAAGCGGTATGCTATATACCGTAACCCAAGCCCGTATAACGGAAAATAAGTTAAAAGTATTTACTTTTGCAAGTATAAATCCTTAATCGAATAAATTGCAAATAGCTTTTACTTGTCCCCTATTCTGGAACGAAGGTTTTAAAATAACCTATTAGAATCCTAACGGGTCTTTAATTTAGCCGTAGCTTAGACCGGTCAGTTTCAACGGATAGATACGGTTTAATCGCGTGAAAGGCGAAAACCGGGAATGGAACGTGATTTTGACCCAACAAGTTTGAAGACTTGTTTTATATGGGTATAACAATCACACTCTGGATTGTGGGGTCAAAACAATATGGTTTGACCCGTTTCGGCTAGTTTATGTAAACTAGTTACATAAGCCGAACCGTGCGCGCAAAAGGTGTAACGGGTAACCGTAAGAGTCCTACACTTGTTTCCTAAGTCAATATGCTTTAAAGAGGTTGTGGTATCAGTAGGATACCTTCCATAATGCCCGTAACGAGTTTAAATCCATTTTATGCCCCGTAGGGGTATTTCGGTCTTTTTAAAGATTATAAAAGAGGTTTCTGAGTTCTACAGGAAATCTGAGTTTCCCGAACATTTTATAAAGTCTAAAATACTTTATTTATTATTTAAAATCAGTAGCAACTGGAATCAGGTCAAAAGACCTCGTAGAACTCAAGTTATGGCCGAAAAGGGTATATTCGGTATTTACCGAACCGTTGCCATAACCGTAGGTTATGAGCAGGTTAAAAATGATTAAAAATCCCAAAATATTATTTTACATCAGTGTGTAAAAGGTTTGGTGTCGAAATCTGGTTTTAGATAGGCGCTATGCTAATTGCGCTATTTAATTACTAAAGTTTCCGTAATTTGCGCTATTTAGCATAACTCCTATTCTGGACCTCGGATTGACGTGAAATTTTAGGGACATGCTTAGAAATCAGTAATTAAGGTTATGGTTCTTTCACATGTCTGAAATTCTCGTTTTAATTTAAAAAGGGCGTTACGGTCAACTTTTAAGCATTTAACGGAAAGGTGTAAAAGACTCGGACAAACAACGAACCGGTCACAGAGAGTTATACCATCATGTAACCTGGTCCTAAGAGAGTCCTAAGGCATATCTAAATCATACTTTAACGGGTCAGAACTGAAGTCAATGCAAAAGTCAAAGTTTTGCGACTTTCGGCTCCGAACCGGGTCAAAACAGTAAATGGTCGGATCAAATAAGCTTAGACTAGTTAATATACTTATTATCATGTTTTATGAGTGTTTAAACAGGTTACATATCATCTACATTACAGATTATGCATGAAATTGCAAAATAGCATTTCTGTTGACTTTTTCTAAGCACGTTTGACTCGACATTTAGACTAGTTAGAGTGGGAATCAGAGGGTGCCCTTTTAGGGGTTTAAAGCCCACATGATTACCAACATATAACTATCTTTGATTCGACAAACCACTGGACCATTTGTGATTTATCGCAAAGTCAATTGTTAATTACGACGGATTGACTTTTAAGCTAAAATATGCATAAACTAAGCCACAAAAGGGTAGGCACACTTACAGAAGCTTGGTGCACGACTAGGGATGAAAGAAGAATGCTTTAGAGCTCCAGAGATGAACTAGAATGCAGGTTTGAGGTGTGTTTCAATTGTGTGCAATGTAGTGCCTTTTATAGTGAAGTTTCATGCACAAGATCATTACAACTCACCCTACAATGGTTCATGGATGATCAGCAGGTGTCCCTGGGTGCTAGGGGGCATGTAGAGGGCGCCCATGCTTCAATTAATGCCTCAATGATCGTTCACAAGCTTAAACATTGAATCTGTCCAAGAATTCTGCATCTGTATGTCGTACGCTGCCCGCATTAGAGATCATGCAACATGGACGCAGGCCGCATGAATCCTAAAGTGTAACGCCCTGCTTTTTCATACTTTCCATAATTAGAAAGCTCGCCTTGTAATGCTATTTTTGGAAATCTTGTATTATTGTAGTCGTCTTTTCGTTGTAAAATCTGAGACTTGGATCATAAATAAAATTCGTATTTCTTTAAATTCACCATCTACATATTCATACATGTTCATACGTTCGAATTCATTGTACATCGAATCCTTATTTGTAATTCATACTTATACTTATTCACGATGCATGTCCATGCTTGTCCTTATATTGTTGATACCTAAAAACCCCTAATAATATGCTTATTTATACAACGGTTAATCATCTAATATGTGACATATACTTGTCACTTACAAACATGTTACATACTTGTACATTACACTTTTTACCTAGTTAAATCATGTTTTATTTCATATTTCACCTTGTTACAAGTTAGGGGAAACATTGTTGCATATTATTACACAACTTAATTAACAAAATTACTCATTATAATGTTTTAAAAAATAAAAAAAAATAAAGAAATATGGCAGCCCCAATTCAGCAAAATTCAGCCCCATATAGTTGGGTTTTGTGGGCTAGTTTCAAGGTGTAACCCCTTCTAAACACTTCCAAAGCCCAACCCATTGAAACCCTAATCCTTCCCCCTATAAATACCACTTATAACCAGCCTCCCTACCACTTTTGCAACACTAAAAACTCTCAAAACATCCTCCAAACCGTAGCTGAAAGCAAAGGTTCGAGCAGATTGACACCCCTTCACGAAAATGAGCATAACTCACCCAATTCTTATCCGATTCACTTGATTCTTTTTCCTACTTGCTTGGATAATCATGGGGTTCGATTCCTAGACTTCTCCTTGGAGAAATCAGACCTGGAAATGCCCCGAAATAGTCCATAAACTTTCTGTTTGATTTTTATGTTCTTCAAAACTTGTTTAAACCTATGCAACTTGTGTCTAACACATCTCATGCCTATGTCCTAATGCTTACAACTTATCCCATGGTTGGTTAAGCTTAAAAACAAGGTTGAGACATTTGAAATCAGAGGATTAAACCTCATAAACTTGGTGTTTTGTCTAGGGTTTCAACCCACAAATCATGTCAAACATAGTCTTTGATACATGAGTGATTATGGAACAACTTGGGTTGTCCAAACATACAATCCTCACATGATTTGATGATTTCTATTAGTTAGTTTACTTTACATACATGTAAAGACCTTAGTTCATGACCCTCCTTGGTTGTTTTTACATCAAGTGTAGTGGTGAACATCAAAGGGGTACCTAAATGGAAGCCTTGTCTTCCTACCCCATCCATGACACCCATGACTCAACTTGAGGTACCTAAATGAAGATGTAATCTTCTACCTCTTACTTGAATACTTGAACATTTGGACTTAATAATATGTGTATAATATACGACCTACATACTATCTATGTACACTCGAATCTTTGATGTTGAAATCATATTCATTTGTCAAAGTAGTAGGTTATCATCTAAGGACCTAAACCTTGTTATGATTCTTATGGGTGTTCAACTCATAAAATCATTATAACCCATGAGGTTACCAAGTGTCATACAAGTGTTATGTGTGAAGATGAATATTTTGATATAATATTTTCATGTCACTTTCATTCCAAATCTCGACTCTAAACATGCTTGAACTTAAACCCTTACGCATTCAACCTTCCAACCTCGGCAACTTTGTCACATTGGATAATCGGAAAACATATGCAAACTTTGTGAGTATACTCGTATTCCCCTTTTACTTTTATCACTTTTGGGGTGTAACATGTTTTATCTATCAACAAACTTACACATGAACATTTTGCTTAAACACATGAACATTCCTATAACATGCTTGTATACGTGATGGCTTGATACTTTAAACTTGGGTGATTCTTATGTGTTGAACTTATCATTAACTTCGTACGAGCCAAACCGTGACATATGTAGCGCTATAGGATTAACGACCCGCCCTTTATCATCGGTTATGTCATGAGCATATTGCGTTTTCTTGGTTTGATATGTTAGACACATGCCATGTTTAAATGTTTATCTTGAATCACATGCTTGCTATGAGGAATTGTTCAAACTTATCTTTTGCTATGTACGTATCAAACTTGTATACTCGCCTTTTCTTTTGCATTGAACTTTATTTTAAACATGTTACAGGTTGAGGACGATGATGCTATGAAGTAGCGTTGATGCCTAGATACACATATAGACGTTTAGGTTTAATCGTTGTATCAATGTTGATTATGTTGTATTGTATTTCCTTTGAACTTGATGTTATTTGATTTCTTTGTAATGTTGACAAAAGAATTATGAAATGAAATCGGTTTATTAAATATTGTCACAAATAGCGTTACGATGACTCTAGCAATCTTCACACTTCGTCTCATCCCGATGTTTCCGCCATTGGTTGGGGTGTGACAGATTGGTATCAGAGCCATAACTATAGGGAATTAGGAAAAGTAGGAATGCTTTAACCTAGTCTATAGTTCTAGAGCTTTATTCGTATGTTTTACTTGAAATTACTAGCATGCTATCTTATTTGCTTTTATTTATTCTCTTTTGATCTTGTAAGCATATGTGTCACTTGTGGGTTAACACTTAACATGCTATACTTGATTTTATTATGTGTTAATACTTGTTTCTTCATTTTATCCTTTATGTGTGTTCTTGACATACTTTTTATGCGTTAATATTCGTTTCATCATTTCACTTTTATTGTGATGTTCTTGACATGTTATACTTGTTTGTTTAATCTTTAATATACACTTTTCCTCACGCGTTTTACTCGATTATTCTAAATCCGACAACACACATATTACACAAACGAGACGAGTTCACCAAAATAGGCGTGAAACCCATAATTTGGTGAACAACTCTCAATCCATCCACTTTCCTTTTCTTTTTACACGAAATTCACCATCAAGTTAGGAGTGAAATCCTCACCTTGATGGAGAAGTTCAAATTTCAAATTCTAGTGGACCCTCGTCAAAGTGTTGAAATTAAATTTTGACCCGACGAGTACCAACCACACTTAGGATACGAAACCGTCAAGTTAGGGGTGAAACCCGCACCTTGGCGACTAGTTCCACTCCTTGATTTTTTTCATAAATCCCGCCAAGTCTCGAAATTTCGATTGATTTGGGACATGTAGTAACCGGAAGGGTAAATACCGTTAACCGACTTGTCGGCGAGAGTATTTTACCTATTAGGCCAAAGCATGCTCCTCAAATTCAAAAGACTTTTCGACCACTTTGGTTAGTCAAAGTTCCGTTTGGAACACTCCAAACTTTGGTCAAACATGTGTTTCTATTATTTATTTATACGATGCAATCTTTCAAACTCGAGTTTACTTTCGATTTCTCTTTTCACACACACAACATATTGAACCTTTTCCATACATTTATACATATGCATGATTTCATATAATTTAAATTCGTTTTCCTTGTAACGACAAGTGGAGAAATATCATCGAGATGGGAGTGACTTCCTTACCTTGACGATTAGCTCCACTCCCTTTTCCTTAAAACGACCTCACCAACGAGTTAGGGGTGATTCCCTAACTTAGGTGACCGTTACCAAAACTTCTCTTTCGAAACATCTTATTATGCAAACTCGATCATACTTTATACCCAAATTGTTTAAAGTTATTTAAAAATACCCATTCATACAGATTTCCAAATACATTGTTTTATCAAACGTACTTTTTATTCTACAATCTATTTTCACTCAACTCATATACGCGAAATTCATAATCATGTCTTAAAACGTTTTATTGCTCGAACTTCAAAACCTTACGAAATGCTACCTATCAATTTAATCGGTTCAATGAAACTCTTGCCCATGAACTTCATATTCGGCTTAATCACTAAAACACACCCACCTTCTACTTTTAATCAAAATCCAACCAACCTTTCCCGAATACTTATAAGATCTTATAGAAGTTATATGATTGTTTTACCAAATACCCTTTCCAACACCAACAAATCAATTGTTATTTTATTTTTATTTCTAAGTCCTTTTGCTAAATTTCCCTTCTAAAGATCCTAGTTTTCACAAGGACCTCCTAAATTCATAATTTCTTATTTGATGAAACGAACTTACTTTTTAACGAAAACCTTTTTCCTACACCAATTTACAAAACACGCGGGCAAGAAGTCTTCATGGGAACCGACAATCTTTGACTTACATGAATTTTTTTTTTTAACAAAAGTAGCATTTCAATCATTACAAAAATACATTATGCTTAACCAATTAGTACTTTATATCCTCTTACATACACAACTATATTCTACCCTTTCAACCAAGGTCAACCTAATTTTGATTCGATAAACTCAATGTTTCATTTAAACAACTATACATGCATATCATCGTACACATTTTGGTCGATACCTCGCGATAACATCATTTATATCATTCGTATTTACATACTCGACCTTTTGAATGTTTTATACACTTAGATCCGTGGTGTCCCAACAAACACTATTTACGCAATATTTATTTTTCATACCTACACCTATGTTCATACGTCTTATGCTTGTACTTATACGCATACTACTTATACGTTTTACGCTTCTACTTATACACATACTACTTACACGTTTTATGTTTATGCTCATACATACATGCGTATTCATACTTAAACTTATGCTCATACTTTCATCCTTACTCATGATTCATACATTCGTACCTATACGCGAGCGCAACCCGAGGGATTCGCTTGCGTGGGTCCCACACATACTTAAACATGGACTTGCTTATATACTACATTCTTGTACGTACACATTCTAAATTTTTTTATGTATACCCCGATTCATACACAACTAGTACAAGCTATGCGGATCATGCGACGATCAAAATAATCACTGGTGCACACGGGATTATAGTGATAGGCGTATGAGAACCATAGAGTGTGCTACTGCGTATGGTAATACACGGAACGTAACATGACACCGAAGACGAAACGGACGTAACATGGTCAAAACATGGTGGATACGCCGCTGGTACTTCCTATATATAAGTGTTTTCACCATGTTACCAATCTTTCGTAAAACGTGCCATGAGAAATTCAGTGTTTTACAGACCTTTTGGACCTAATACAAGCTTTAAACAACTCACAAACGCATCATATCCGATTATCCATGCCGAGACTTCATCTTTAACACGCTACTTTCGTCTATCTAATACTTATATCATTCATATACTTGCATTCATTTAGTGTCAATTGTTCACCCCATACTCCTATTATTCTCCATTATCCTTTCTTTCATATGAACCCCGTTCACATTCAAACTTATTTAAACTCCTTTGCCTATGCGCACGCATACCCGTTTTACCTATGCTTAAACGCCTCAACCCATTTTAGTCAAACAAATTCCTATCCTATCGTTCTTCAAAATTTCGTACTTTTCTAAACGTTTCAAAACTCCCAAGTCTCGATTCTTTTAGCCAAAATGCTTTTTCTCCAAGGTCTTCCTCTTGAATAAATTTCGGGACGAAATTTCCTAAAGGAGGGGAGACTGTAACGCCCTGCTTTTTCATACTTTCCATAATTAGAAAGCTCGCCTTGTAATGCTATTTTTGGAAATCTTGTATTATTGTAGTCGTCTTTTCGTTGTAAAATCCGAGACTTGGATCATAAATAAAATTCGTATTTCTTTAAATTCACCATCTACATATTCATACATGTTCATACGTTTGAGATGAAATGCAACTGATTTAGGGGTTTTATTAATAATACAGGGGTTGTTTAATGGATGAGTCCACATAGGTTGTCCACCTCATCATCCCCATGACACGTAGAATTAAAAACCAAACTGGGTTAGTGATTATTTAACGAAGAGGTGACACTGCCACCTAAATGTTAAATAGAGGCTGGTGGGAGCCAAAATGAAAGCTGGGAGTGGTATTGGCCAATTTTGCTTAGTTTAGGGTGATAAAATACATTTCCCCTTAATTAAATAATATATATATATATATATATATATATATATATATATATATATATATATATATATATTTTGAACGGCAAATTTGGATCACTGGCAGACCAATTGAGTGTCATCGCGCCACTTGCGGAACCACCCGATCATATCCATCTCCTCTAAACAATAATATCTATACACCAATTTAAGAGAAAACCCAATAAATTTGGGAAAATACCCCTCTTGTGGGAATCGAATCCAGGACCTAGTGGTCCTAAGCCTTATCTCACCCCCAAGATGTCACTAGGCTATAATATCTAGGGATGACAATCTAACCCGAACCCGATGGGTAAACCTGAAACCCGACACATATGGGATGAGTTTGGGGTTGGTTAATCGGGTTTTGGATTAGTTTTTATTTTTTTCGCGGGTTTGGGATCTGTGATATGCCCGTTAACCGATTGTATACTCGATATAATTTCTTTTCTGTTTTAAAATATGTATATGTATAATGCATCCACTTTTTATACATATACGTATTTTATTCCGTATACATTGTAGCTATTTGATATATTTTTATATTGATAATAATAAACGTAACCAACTAGTAGTTACCCGGTGGGTTTTGGTTTGAGTATACCCAATGGGTAAATCTTTTTAGTTAACGGGTTTACCCGAAACCCGCGGGTATACCCAATATCCGATAGGTATTTACTCGCTAGAAACCCGATAGGTTTTGAGACGGGTTTGGGACAAACTTATTTAATCGGGTTTGAGGTTGGGATTACCTAAACCTGTCGCAAACCCAACACATTGTCATCCCTAATAATATCATGGGCAATTAAATATTGTATAGCTTTAAAGTTTGAAAAGGTGAAAGTATTTAAAACACATGATGCTAATGATCTCTAGATCAAGTGGTGGACGGCTTGCATTTCTCTTGAGAGATGCAAGTTCGACTCTCACTTGGTGCAGAGTGAGGCACTGGTGGGCAATGATAGGAGACCCAGAGAAACCTGGGTTGGATCCTTGAGCCAAACGGGTTTTACCGGTAATTTCACTGTCGTGCCTATGGGCGGGTGGGTTACCGGGTTTTCCCCGGAATTGGTGGTGGACTCGGGTTACTCTCGGAGTACTCCGTTTGTCCAGTGGGTGCCCCGAGAGTGCTCGGGATTGAGTTTGTTGGCCGTTCAAAAAAAAAATTTAAAACACATGATAATCGTAAGCTTTAAGTTAATGAAGGGACACTCAAGGGTTTCAACCCCAGCCTTAACCAACCAATGCTTGTTATGTCAAATTTGATTTAAAGTACCCATTACTTAGTAAACATTGGTATCACCTACTTATGCTATAAACTATTTTATTTTTTTAATTTAAAAAAGTTAAATGCCCCAACCAATCAAAACCCATCAACCAATCTCAAGGTCAACAACATTCTCAAACAACTCAACCCTTACACGGGTTATCATACTAGCTTAACCAACCCGTCATATCTACCCTTGGGGGTGACGACAATGTTATAGCACTAGTTCGAACACGTGGAGTGCCCCGGCCCCCTAACGTAACTAAGACTAATGTATGTAACATTAATACAAATTAATTAACTTTAATTGTTTTTGACAATTTCCTTCCTTCTCCATTACACAGTTTTTTCGAATATAACTCATTCATTCAATAACCTATAAAATATAAAAACCAGTTAAAGCAATATATAATGTACTTAAATTAATGCATAAATATAATAAACTAGTGTTTAACCCCCGCGTTGCG